>NW_007735146.1:43559-44492 GCF_000696425.1 Galeopterus variegatus | reverse complement strand
AGTGAAGTGAACACTGAGTGAAGCTTCTTTCATAAGGGCCTCAATCCCATTCACAAACAGAGGAGCTCTCATGACCTAATCACCTCTTAGAGACGCTGCCTTTTAATACCATCACACTGGCCATTAAGTTTTAACACCTGAATTTTGAATGGAACACATTCAAACCATAGCACTGTGCTTCCTGGAATCAATTCCCAGATAAATCACTTCATGCTAATCCAAACTCAGACACTCAGAATATACCTGTATCTTGGTGTATACCTGTATCTAGCTCAGTGGCTGCCACAGAGGGAGGGTAGTATATTGAGTATGTTGTCCAGAGTTGGTGTGAGCTGGCAGAGTTTCCCTTTTTGCCCACTGCTCCTTTAGTAGCCAGCCTTAAGTCCTGGGGAGATGCCTTCAAGTTCCTTTTCTCTGAGGCTGTCTCTCTCCTGCCCTACTCTCTTTTGAGTGCCCCTTTTCCTCAGCACCTCTCCTATCCCAAACCACTACTCTAGTCATAAATAAAGCAAACAAACTAAAATAGTCTGCTAATCAGCCATGAACTGTCTTGTCTGGAAGGAATCCCAGTATTAACTACTTGAATACTAATATTGGGTACTTCAAAAAGTTCAATGAAAACTAGAATTAAAAGATAACACAAATCTGTCCATGAACTCTTTGAAGACCCCTCATAGCTTTTGAATTAATCAAATGGTCAATAAAATTTGCACAATGACTATGTAAAGGAGAAATTCTAAAATACTTAATGTACAAACCGTAGCTCAGTTCTATCAGGTTTATGTGTGTCATCACCTCCAGTTGCTGTGCCTGTCCTCAACGATGAGAGCTATAATCCCCAACCTACAGATTGGGAGACAGAGGTCTAGTGAGTCTGGGACACTTGTCTAGATCCCTCACAAACATTTGGCCCATTTCCCTAATCACCATGCT
>NW_007735146.1:38467-42646 GCF_000696425.1 Galeopterus variegatus | reverse complement strand
GTCTGGGACACTTGTCTAGATCCCTCACAAACATTTGGCCCATTTCCCTAATCACCATGCTCTTATATTTTTTGGTTGTTTTGGGGTCACTGCTCACCAAGAATTGGGTGATCTAAATTTTTTCTAAAAGATTTCCATAAGAATGAAGGTATACGTCTAGCATCTCTATTGTTTATGCACAGAGAAGAATCAAATGTTAGAGGAGGTTGCTGAGCCTCTCTGTAAAGCAAAATTATCGACTGTTATCCAAAGTGACTGAAGAAAAGGGTGATGACTAAGCACAGTGGTAAGTACCCAAATGTAAGCGGAGCTCGGAGGTCACCTTATGTCACTGCATCATTGCTTAAGGCTGGGACCAACTTTTCATGAAGGCTATAGAAATAGCTCCGTTCTTTAAGTCATTATTCATGCGGATACACTGAGCTTGTTGCCTTCAACTCCTGTGCCTCCCCCTCCTGCCTCTCCTTCCAGGCCCCCCACTTTCCGGAAGTTCTGGTTGTTGTTGCAAAATCAGGCCCAGGGTCAGGACCCTAAATTCGGTCTGGAATTTTGGGGCTCCACCTTTTGGCAAACGACCACAGACTTGGCCTTTGGTCCCCCCTGCCAGCCCTGTGTTGTCCAGAGCGATCTGTTGATTCTGCAGTTACTGTCTCTGGGATTGATGGTGGCTGGGTGTGTATCACCCACACTTAGCATGACGGATCATGTTTTCTGGCACCCACGCCCATGTACACATTTAATTTAGCCACAGTATTCTTCTAATGCTTATGAGTAAAAATATTTTCTATGTAGTTTTTATCACAAAGAGGTTTTTTTTTTTTTTTCTTTTTTCCCTTAGTCTCTGGGGCTGCTTAGATTTTCACTGGAGGTCAGCACTTCTCACAGTGCAGAGTGATGCCCTGTGATCCACTGAATGGGAATGTCAGTTCCTGTATTCTGCTCAGGCTCTTAGAATGTGGTTCTGGTTTCCAGTAAATCTAGATCCTAGAAATAAAAGCAGTTGTATTGTCCTCACCCGATATTTCCAACATAGCCTATCTGCATAAAACTCCTAGTGGGTGCGGAGGTCTCAAACTGTTTTCTGAAATCATAATACTTCTCAGAACTTAGTTCAAGACCCATAAAAGAATGTGTCTGCTTATTAATGTGTTAGTGGTGGTTTCTGATCTCCAGGAGAGCTGGAGTCAGGGAGGCCTGTGCTTCCTCCAGCCTCTGTCAGTAAGGCTGGAGCCGAAGTTCCCGAGCCTCCGTTTCCAGCCTCCCAAGGAGGACAAGCGGGACACTTGTGACACATTTTATCTTTTCTGTATTGAAAAGATGCCTCAGAGCCACATAGAAAGTGTAGATAACACTGGCTGAGCCTGAAGGGGAGTTCATGTCACCTTCCCCGTGGTGAAGGACTGAAGGGATGCTCTGACCTTAGAAGAAACAGTGGAGCCCCCAGCAGGGATGATGGGTCTGCACATCCCGCAGGACCCTGGGTCCCAGAGCCCCATGAGCACCCACCCTTGTGCCTGGCCCCTGCCTTTCCCTGTGACCAGTCTGTGCCCAGAACTCTTCATGCCCAAGATGCAAGGCAGTCTGTTGTCAAACCAGGTTGCTAGGTCAATCCCTGGTGATGATGTCACTTAAAAAGTATGTTACAGACATAATCTCTGTTTCTGTAGAAAAACTAGAAAATTGAGAGAGGCAAAACCAAAAAAAGTTGAAAATGTCTATAATCCTACTTCACACCACTAATGTTTTGTTTTCCTTTCCAGTCTTTCTTTCCATTGTGTGTCATACATATGTATATATATAATTTTTTCTATAAAAATAATTTCATTCTGCAATCTCTTCTTCTCACTCAGCAATTTACTTTTTTAAGCAATACCTGAACACATTGCAAAAGATGCAAGCACTATAGGAATAAACAGTCTCCTTCCCAATCAGACCTCACCCTCACGCCTCCCTGACCAGCTGTGATTTTATGCTCCAGTAAACAATGCTGCAGTGAACATCTTCCCGGCTGTAGCACACACCCACTTCTCCAGAGTGAACACAGAGAAGTGAAATCGCTGAGTAAAAGCATGGACATATTACTTACTGAAATAAGTACACAAAATTGCTCTCAGAATAGCTGTACAGATTTGTACTCCCAAAATTGGAACAGCTGTTTTCCCACACCTGCTAACATTTGAAATCATCGCACATTTTAATGTTTGCCAGCCTAATAGGTGGAAAGTATGATCTATCTCAAGTTTATTTTATTTTGGATTTCCCTGAACATTGGTAATGTTTATATTGGCTGGTGAGTTTCCTCTACTGTGAATAACCTGGTCATATCCTTGCCCCTACGTTGTTAGTCTTTTCAAATAATTTTACAAGTTCTTTCTAAAGCTAGCCTTAAATATTTATATGTATACATATTTTTTCTTCTCCCAGTTTTTTACAAGTCTTTTAACTTTGCCAATGGTGCCTTTTATCATGGAGATTTTTAAAATTATTTTTTATGTCTCAAAATCTTTAAAATTTAATATTTTTTGTGAGTGAACCTTATTTACATCAACGTTATATGTATACCACTGCAGTTCTGTTTTTACATTTCTTTCTTTCTAATAAATAACCTCAGAAATATTAATGATATATGAGAAGGATCTTTTTTTTTCTTTTTTTGCAAAGATATGTCCAAGTATCATAATTGAATCTAAGTATCATTATTAAATAAACCAATATTCCACAAATGCTTGAAAGGCTACATTCACCATATGCTAACTTATTACTTGTATTACTTGTGCATATGCTAAGATCACATTCTATTTGTTCTGTTTCCTTGAGTGTCAATTCCATTTGTTGAGTCACTGCCTGTCTTTCATGGTGCTGATTTGCTCATCTACGGACTTCACAATTTTTTCCATCTGTCTGTTGTGTTTGCCTTAGCCTACTGCAGGGATTATGGTACAGGTGCTGCATGGTTCAGATGAGGAAGCTATCTCCATCCCATTTCTCCTAGATGTAGAGGTTTCGGGGGCTTTGCCTGGATCCACTGCTGTACTACCCTGTTGAGCTTCTGACCCAGTTCCTCAGCTTCTCCCTGTTCAGCAGAAGCAGGAGAGGAGGAAGGGGCTTACCAGCCTGGGGTTCTGGATTCAGCTTCCCTATAAATCACCCAGAAGGATGTTTGGGAGCTTCCCCCTGCTTCCTATAACCATAGCCTCTGTACTCAGAACTCCCAATGGCTCCTACCTTTAAGGCTTTGACTCCAGCCAATGTCCGGGGTCTGGGTTCCTCTGCTTCTGCTTCTTCATGGATCGGATCCTTCCTGCTTTTTCTCTCTCAGAAATCCCTCAGAATTTGTGAACCAATATAGTTTTCCCACATTGAGGGTCCATGCTTATATTAGTCCATTTCTGTTGCTTATAACAAAATACTTGGAACTGAGTAATTTGTAAGAAAATGAAATTTATTGCTTACAGTTTTGGAGGCTGGGAAGTCCAGAGTCCAGGGAACACATCTGGTGAGGGTTTTCTTTGGTGGTGTCTTTACACCAATGTGGGGGTCTCACATGGCAGAAAATGGCAGAGCAGAGAGAGAGACTCTCACGTGCTCTCCTTTCAAAGCCCTCAGAACCACGCCCCTGACCACCATTATTGATCCATTCACTGGGACATGGTCCTACAATCTGCTCACCTCTTCAAGACCCCGGGGGTCTCACATGGCAGAAAATGGCAGAGCAGAGAGAGAGACTCTCACGTGCTCTCCTTTCAAAGCCCTCAGAACCACGCCCCTGTCCACCATTATTGATCCATTCACTGGGACATGGTCCTACAATCTGCTCACCTCTTCAAGACCCTACCTTTCTGTTACCATAATAGGATTCCCACCTTCAACAGTTACACTGGGGACTAAGTTCCAATGACTTTGGGGGGGGGCATTCAATACCTTGCAATTCTTAGCTGCCATTTTACTGGACTTTGGATGGTCCCATCTTCTCATCACCCTTTTAGGTCATACACTCTATATCATCATTTTGCCTAGCTGCAGAGAATCTCGTGTATGCATATTCTAAAATGTATTAAACAGTGTTGGACACATGCAACTTCTAACCCCTAATACTAGAAATAATTGCAATGTGACCTTCACTGTATAGATATCCTGAATCGTTTGTTATTTCTTATAAAATATTCTTAGAAGGAGATT
>NW_007735146.1:37837-38273 GCF_000696425.1 Galeopterus variegatus | reverse complement strand
TCACTGTATAGATATCCTGAATCGTTTGTTATTTCTTATAAAATATTCTTAGAAGGAGATTTATTGAGTCAAACTATATGACCACCTGTACTGCATGTGACCATATATATTATCAACTCATCATCCAGAAGAGTCTCATCTGTTTACATTCCCATGATGTGTGGAGAAAACACCTTCACCGCCTAATTAGGACAACCTCTGCTATTTGATTTCTTTCTGCCTAATAGATTTGACTTTGCATCTAACTAAGGACCTCCAGGCTCTGATCCTGAACTTGTCCCATTACCTTGCAATTGACCTTGTCTAATAAACTTAAAAAGATTCAGTTTTGTCATAAAATAGGCTCTGGCCGGATGACTGCACCTAAACACCTATAACTAAGCTCTTGCTTCTGGTCTCTGCTAAATTCCCAGCTTGATATAAAACCCTTGGCACC
>NW_007735146.1:33297-37085 GCF_000696425.1 Galeopterus variegatus | reverse complement strand
CCAGCCCACCTGCCTGCAAAGCCTGAGCCATTATGGAAACTTCCCAAAAGGTCCTGAGAGCAGTCTGCTCTGGCCCCAGTCTTCAAACACTGACAACTTCCAAAACAATAGTGATGTAATGATTTCTGACAAAGAAGTCAGGAACAGCCTTGCAGCTGACTGCACCTCCCATCAAGTATCACCTCTAAAGAAAACCATAGTAAATGCACAAAGATGGGAGTGTTACTGGTGTGTTTTGTGGTGAGTGCTCAGTGCCCATAACACTTCCTAGCCATCGTAGGGGCTGAAAAGTAGTTTCTAATACCTGAATGAATCCTGAATGTGTAGTCATTCGACAAAAATGTGGATGGTCCATTTGTTTCTTACTAAATTTTGTTCTCCACAAAGATAGAGACTACTGTTGGCAGCAGAGCATTGCTTCACACAATAAATATGTGTCTGAAAATTTGCTAAATTACATTCCATATGTTTCAAGAAAGGTTATTAGTTAAAGGTCTTATCCCATAAAACACCTGTATTAATCTGTTCCTGTTGCTTATAACAAAATACCTGGAACTGGGTAGTTAATTAAAAAATATATATATATATTGCTTACAGTTCCAGAGGCTGAAAAATCCAAGTCCAAGGAACTGGTGAGGATCTTCTTGGTGGTGGCTTTACAGCAACGCAGGGGTCTCACATTGCTGAGAATGGTGGAGCAGAGAGAGAGAAACTCTCATGTGCTGTCCTTTTAAAGCCCTTAAAACCATGCCCCTGACCACCATTGCCACTATTAAACCATCAACTTAATCACCTCTTTGAGGCCCTACCTTTCAATTACCATAATAAGATTTTCTACTGTCAACAGTTACAGTGAGAATTAAACTTCTAATATATAGACTTTGGGGTACCCAATTCAATCAATCCACAGCAACACCTTTATTGGTATTTAGATGAGGTAGTTGAACTATAACTAAGAATAAAAGGTATCAGTTTGGTTTACAGAATCAGTACCATACAGTCTCAACAAACTGAAAAGATTGGCCAAACCAGATGGTGATTCACAAGGATTTAGCAGTGCCTGGGAGGAGCACCTAAAACAGCAGGAACGCGTAGCTTGGAGAAGAGAAAAATGTCTGGGCAGAAGGAGGACAGGGCTAGACTTGTCTTCACACACTCAAAGGGCTCTTCTGTGGAGGATAAATGAGATCTGTATTGATAGCCCTATAGAATGGGGGCAATTAGCAGTGCTGGGTGGACCCTACGATGGAGCAGTGTCCTGTTCATTATAATGAAGAACAGCAAGATGTCGAGAAGCCCAGGACAGAAGGATTTGTTTAGGGGCAGCTTTCTGTCTTTAGAGCTATTAAGCAAAGATGCCATAGGAAAGATTCCATCTAACCATAGGAAAGATTTCATCTAAAAATGCCAAACTCATAGAAGCAGAGAGTGGAACGGTGGCTGCCAGGGGCTGCAGGGTGGGAGAAATGGGGAGATGCTGGTCAAATGGTATAAACTTTTAGTTACAAGATGAATAAGTTCTGGGGACCTAATGTATAGCATGGTGACTATAGTTAATAATAGTTAATAATACTCTGTAGTTTACTTGAAGTTTGATGAGAGCAGAATTTAAGTGACCTCATCCCCCCACACATACACAGAATGATAACTATGGGGGGTGATATATGTAATAATTAATTTGACTGTGGCAATTAGTACACGATGTATATCAAACCATCATACTGTATACCTTGAATATATACAATTTTTGTCAATTAAATATTTTAAAATAAGAGAGAAGCTTCCAGCACTGCATAGGGGATGGACTGGCCAGTGTTTCCAATGGCTGCTCAGAGTAGTGAGCTCCCTGTCATTGGAGGTATACTAGCACCAGCCGACCTCATTTAGCAGAAATTCCAGCTCTGCGTGGGGGGATGGGCTGGTCAGCATTTTCAAAACCACTCTGAAGACTTTACCAGGCTGGCTACATCAGCAAACCCTGAGAAACTTTTTAAAAGAACGGAAGTTCAGGCCCAGTAACAGAAAGTCTGATGCCTAGTTTTGGGGTGGAGCCAGGGTTTCCAGAAAACAAAACATCCTGATGTGTAGTGTTTGCTCATTTCTGGGGCATAAACACTCCCACTGCGGCCCATTTCGGGTCCCAGTATGATGTCACTAAACGCAGAGCGGGGAAGAGATTTGTAGGAGCCAGCACTGTGTAGAACCCCATCACACAGACACAGCAGATGAAACTAAACCTAAGAGCATAGAAAATGGGAAATCATAAAATAGAAAGTGATGAGTTTTGTGTAACTATTACCTTTCTTTAATATGATTTATTTCTTTGTAAGTTTACCTTATTTACCTTTGCGTCATGGCTGTATTTAACAACTGGCTCCAGAGCATCCTGAAAGTTAACAGCTGCCTCTCATGAGCAGGTCCACGCTGTCTCTGGCATCCCTGATGGGCCTGGAACCAGCCCTGGAACACCCTCCTCCCATCCGATGCTTCTGGTGCTGAGTTTGGGTGACCTTAACAGGCTCTTTTAGCTTTGAGAGTCCATGGCTTTCACAGTCCACAAGAAAGAATAAAAAGGCCGCTCTTTGGATAAAGCAGGGATTCACCTCCTCCCATGACTGTCTGGGCATTCGGAGCCTCCACAGAGCATTCTTCCCGCAGCTGAGGCTGCTTCTTGAGACAGCCTTTTTTCACTTGATCTTTAGTAGCTTTAGTATCTATCTCTGGGGCACTGCAAAACGTATGAAGGGAAGATTCTGAAAATACCATCCATCAGGAAAGTAGCTTTTGTTTCATATGGTCAAGGTGGGGGAGCCAAATGGCAAGCTGGGAATGCAAAGCTGGTCAGCAGGACCAAGATCACACGAAGGCAGGGGCTTGGATGTACTTGCTGCCTGGCCCGGCACGGACATGAGTGTCTGCACGTGGTCAGTGAGCCACGAAAACTGGCTGGATAAAGGCGAGAGAGATGGCGGGACGCAGGTGGGAGAGAAAGATGGAAGGCAGGCAGGAAGGCAGAGGGAGGAAGGAAAAAACACTCCTTTTGAGGGGATTCAATATATGCTGAGAAATATTACTAGATCAGCTTTGCCCTAAACAAACAAAAAGAACCTTTTTAAAGAATGCTGAGATACCTACTTGGTTCTAAGAACTTTACTTGCAATTCTCATAAATCTCTCACAACAGCCCTAAAAGCCAGGTCTCCTTGTACCAATTTTTCAGCCAGGGGTCAGGAATGCTTCATGGTTGCCAAGGTCCCCCAGCTGACCCCTGGCAAAGACAGACTTCAGTAAGCACCTCTCCTCCCCCCCCACACTCCCACCCCAACCCCACTGGAGCTGATGTCCTAGTGGGGAAAGACAGAAAAACCCACAAACACAAACATGCAGCATGTCCATGAATGCTCCCTGCTGAGGGTGAAGTCAGCAGTTGGAATGGCGATGGGGGAGGTGCGATTTAAAATAGCGGGAACAAAATAAGAGGTGTAGACATCTCTCCAGGAGGAGAATCTTAAAGCCCTTCTCCCCCTTGAGGGCGAGTTGGATTTAGTAAGTGGCTTTCAAAGAACAGAGTGTGAAGAGGAAAACTGGGAACTTGACAGTGGAGAGACCTGGCAGATACCACCTGTGATGCACCCAGTGATGCTGGTGAACATGCCCAATGAAGTCAGGTGGTTGTCACCTGCCCCTCACAGTCTATAACAAGAAGACACTAAACCTCTGTCCTGCCCTCCCCAAACCCATAATCATGAGGAAACATCAGAAGAACCAGACTGAACCAGATTGGGGCAT
>NW_007735146.1:30977-32297 GCF_000696425.1 Galeopterus variegatus | reverse complement strand
CCCCCCCCACACTCCCACCCCAACCCCACTGGAGCTGATGTCCTAGTGGGGAAAGACAGAAAAACCCACAAACACAAACATGCAGCATGTCCATGAATGCTCCCTGCTGAGGGTGAAGTCAGCAGTTGGAATGGCGATGGGGGAGGTGCGATTTAAAATAGCGGGAACAAAATAAGAGGTGTAGACATCTCTCCAGGAGGAGAATCTTAAAGCCCTTCTCCCCCTTGAGGGCGAGTTGGATTTAGTAAGTGGCTTTCAAAGAACAGTGTGTGAAGAGGAAAACTGGGAACTTGACAGTGGAGAGAACTGGCAGATACCACCTGTGATGCACCCAGTGATGCTGGTGAACGTGCCCAATGAAGTCAGGTGGTTGTCACCTGCCCCTCACAGTCTATAACAAGAAGACACTAAACCTCTGTCCTGCCCTCCCCAAACCCATAATCATGAGGAAACATCAGAAGAACCAGACTGAACCAGATTGGGGCATCGAGGGAATGGCTGCTTAGAACTGCATTGGGGTCTGCAGTTGTCTCTTGAGCCACCGGTAAATCTTTCTTTGCCTCTAGTTGTCCTCAGATTTTAAACCATGGATGTGGGTAACCTGGCTCCAACCCAGCCCGGTATGAGACGTGTGAGACTCCAGTTTCATAGGCACAGGTTGGAAGCGTAGCTTTCCTCAGGCTGGCCAGGTCTCCTCTGTGTGGGCAGAGTAAGTTAGCAAGCCCTGGGAGGCAGGCCGTGCAGATGCCAAGCCCAGAGTTCCCAGCAGAGCGCAGGCACTGGGAGCGCCCTGGGGTGGTGCTCTCGCCTCCGACCTCCTCTGGGTCCAGGAAGCTCCCTCCCTCCTGGGGACGACAGGGAGGAATGCTCAGGTGGGGCTCATTTTTTACCTCCGCAGCCAAGAAGGAAAGGCAACAACTTATAACACAAACTCTGGACTAGGCCATGAAGCAGGTGTTGCAGGGATTCGGCTGTTAGGAAGGAAAGTTTACTTCTGATATAACCCAACCAGCCTGGCACTCTGACGAGTGTGTCTCCAAACAGTGTTCAGTATGTGTGTTAGTTTCCTGGGGCTGCTCTAACAAATTACCACAAATTTGGATGGCTTTAGACGGTAGAAATTGATTCCTTCACAGTTCCATAGGCCAGAAGTTGGCAAAATCAAGGTGTGGGAGGGTCACACTGCCTCCAAATGCTCCAGGGAAGAATCCTTCCACCTCTTCCAGCTCCTGGTGGCTCTGGGCACTTCTTGGCTGGCGGCAGCATGCCTACAGTCCTTGCCTGCGTCTTCACGTGGCGCTCTTCTCTGTGTGTCTCTGT
>NW_007735146.1:28295-30762 GCF_000696425.1 Galeopterus variegatus | reverse complement strand
GCAGCATGCCTACAGTCCTTGCCTGCGTCTTCACGTGGCGCTCTTCTCTGTGTGTCTCTGTATCTCTTCTCCTCTTCTTATAAGGGCCCCAGTCATATTGGAGCAAGACTCCTGCCTACCCCAGTGTGGCCGCCTCCTAACTAATTACATCTGCAGTAACTCCGAGGCAGTACCTCTGAGGATATCACCTTATTTTAGTCACTTTCTATAGTTATTAGTCACATTCTATAGTTATGAGGCTTCATGCAGCCATGAATTTTGGGGGGACTTTTCAACCCAGTACAGTAGGGCACTCATATTAGACACATGAGCAGGTCACTCTTAGCAGGAGGTGACCAATGCCCCAGCACAAAATGAAACAACGCCCAGGTTCCAACCCAAGTCCTGCCACTTAGTAACTATTTAACTGTGTCTAATTTGCTTAATTCCTCTAAACCTCAGTGTTTTCATCTTAAAATGGATAATGTCGTTTATAATACTAAAGGAGTGGTATTTTAAATGCTCAGTGCGTGATGAACCTGATTATCCTATCTAGGGCTAGAAAAAGGAATGATTGTGTATAAATTTCCCAGAAGCACATGTCCTCATGCATGTCATTCTGCATTTGCCATTAATAAAAAGGACAGCTCAGGAAAATGAACTCGACAGTTCAGCCTCTGAAAGCTTTTTCCAAACCTTTCTACCCTGCTCTTTTCAATAGCTCACCTTTCCCAGTAGCAGCCAGTGTTCGATGTCACTCATCGTGGATAAGATCCTGGAAGACATCACTGACCCTGGGAGCACAGACACAATTCAGTGGACACAGAAACAGATGCCTCTATCATCTGTGAAACTGGACAAAGGCCGAGAGGAGATGGGCCTAGCCTCTCCCGCTTCCTGCAGACCCTGACCTTCATTCTGGTCGAGCTCAACCGGCACCACACCCAGCCAGGAGGAAGAAGCTCATGTCCCAGTGCCAGTCCAAGGAAATGCTGGTCACTCTTGCCCTGATGGGAAAAGTGTTATGTGGGCAGAAACCTCATTCAGCTACTTAAATGCACAGCATCCTCTGGGTGGCAGCTGTCCTCCACATCCACATTGAGGACGCTGAAGGAGCTGCAAGTTACGGGTGAAAAAAATTGCTTTGCAGGGCTTTGCAGTTTCAAAAACTGCTTAGCAAACACCTCGTGCCTCTTAGTCCTCATAGAGCTTGTGATGATAAATAGGCCAGCATTTCCATTCCCTATCTACAGATGAAAGCCTCGGGTGCAGAGCAGTGTCCCCAGCTAATGTCAGAGCCCAGACTCTATCCAGGCTCAGGGCCCCTTTAACAGTCCTGTTAACGGAACAGTTTTATACTGCACAGTTTGTCCTGAAGAGGACACAGCCAGTCATTTCAGAAGAGCCCTGCCTTCATGCTCTCCTCCCGGGGTTACCTCCAAGGTTGCCATAAGTTTTCCCATCTATCAAGGTATATATATTTGTGTCTGAGGATCAAGGGGCAGTGTGTTGCAGTAGAAAGAGCTGGGACTTGGATCCAGATGTGAATCTGATCTCTGCTGCCTTGGGCTAGCTCCCTGAATTGTTCAGAGTCTCCATTCATCCACTGTCCTGGGATAAACACACCTGCCTGGCATCGTGATGCAGAGGCATAAATGGAGCTTTTGTTAAGCCCAATGCTGTGCCTCCCAGGGTGAGCCTTATCAACAGCAGCCATTATGAACCTACAAAGCACCTGAAAGGGGTTTGTTTAGAGGGAAAATGACCACATCATCATTAGATGGAGGTTGGCTTGAATTTAAGCAAAGTCTGTTGCTGCAAAGGCTCAGTGCCTGAAGATTGATAAACCCCAAATGCCACATGAATGGAATCCTTCATGTCAGCCTCCCATTTCCAATAACCTAGGCTCACTCCTGAGCTGCTTAAGCTGAGCAAGAGGAAACTGACCTGGGCGAGCCCAGAGCAGAATCCTGAATAGCCCATTCATCTTTCAGTAGCTGACAATGGGTTGGACATTTTTCTTTAAGCCCTACAATTTAGTGTTAATAAAGCCTGGGTATTTTTAAAGCTCCTGTTAACCCATCATTAGATATGTGGAAAATTCACTTGCAAGCACAGCATTTTTGACAGTGTGTGATTTGTACCAGGAAATGATTCAACTTCCTCCAGGCCCCAGGCAGTCACAGCTGGGAAGCTGAAAACTCTACCTGCCAAGATCAGGGGAACCAGCCAGCTGTACCATAATACACACCCTTGTGGAATACGTACTTCCAATCTGGCTAAAAGATAGCTACCAGGTAGGAATTTCAGGGATCAGGAAGCCCTCCAAGAATCCATCACATTGGACAAAAAGAGACCCAGACTGAAAATACTTCTGCATTCTACAGCAAAATCATAAATGTGTATACCAAAGACCAAGAGTCACATGCATCAGACTTCTCCACAGTCTGGAAGCTACAAGACAGAAATCAAGAAATCAGCACCTTCT
>NW_007735146.1:25892-27513 GCF_000696425.1 Galeopterus variegatus | reverse complement strand
GAGCTAATCAGCCATCCCTAGATAGGGATCCAAACCTGTGGGCTTGGTGTTATCAGCACCACACTCTCCCAAGTGAGCTACAGGCCAGCTCTACCTTCTCAGTTCTGAAAGTAAATTACTTCCAACCTAGAATTCTATACCCAGCTGTCTTGCTCCATTTGGGTTGCCATAACAAAATAATTTAGACTGCGTATAAAGAACAGAAATTTATTTCTCAAAGTTCTGGAGGCTGAGAAGTCCAAGATCAAGATACTAGTAAATTCAGTGTCTGGCAAGGGCCTGATCTCTGTTTCATAGATAACCATCTCCTTCATGTGCCCTCAATGGCAGAAGGGATAAATAAGCTCCCTTAAGCCTCCTTTATAAGGTCACTAATCCCATTCAAGAGGGCAGGGCCCTGTGAGGCCCCTTCTCTTAATATTATTGCACTGGGGATTAGGTTCCAACATATGAATTTGGGGGGACAGATATTCAGACCATAGCATTAGTAAATAAATTAAGTATGAGGGTAGACTACAGACATTTTCAAATGTGTAAGATCTCAGAAATGTCTCTTTCCTTTTCTCCGTCTCAAGAAGTTACTGGAGTTTGGTTCCATGAAATGAGAAGAACGAATCAAAGAACATGGTGACATGGAATACAAGAAGCAGAGGATCCAACACAGGAGAGGAAAACAAAATCCCTGGAGGAATGCTATGGTTTGAATGCCCCCTCCCCACCCCCAAACTCATGTTGAAGCTTAATCCCCCGTGTGGCAGTGTTGAGAGGTGGGGCCTTTAGGAGTTGATTGGATCATGAGGGTTCTGACCTCATGAATGAATTAATCCATTCATGGATCAATGGATTAATGGGTTATCACAGAAGTGGAACTAGTGGCTTCGTAAGAAGAGCAAGAGAGACCTAAGCTAGCACATTAGCATGCTCTTGACTTCTTGCTATGTGATGCCCTGCACTGCCTCAGGATTCTGCAGGGAGTCCACACCAGGAAATAGACCCTCACCAGATGTTCTCCCTGACCTTGGACTTCCCAGCCTCCAGAAATATAAGTACATTTTGTTTCTTTATAAATTACCCAGTTTTAGGTATTCTGTTATAAATGACAAAAAACAGACTAAGACAAGGAATTCCATGTGAAGGTGCCAGGATGGCAATGATGCACCACATCTAAACCTTAGTCTAAATTGGAGGAGTCAGGGGGTTGAGGATGCTCTAGGAGAAACTTCAAGAGAAAGAAATTAAAAGAGCATTTGGCTGAATATTTAAGTAACTGGAAAAGAGTTTGAGAATAAATTAGTGATTTGTATTTAAAAAGTACAAACAAATAACAAAATAGTATGAACTCCAGAAAAAACAAAAAGTCATATAAGGAAAAAAAGCAACCATAGTATCTACAGGCCCAGCTGTCAATGACAGTGACATAGTCACAAAATATAAACACCAAATAGGGATTTCACCAAAACTTTAATATGGCTGTGCTGAGAAGGGAGGATGGAAGTGTGATCACATGTGCCTGTGTGCCTGTATAGGTATATGTATGTATTGGAGGCAAGGAGATTGTGTGTGTGTGTGTGTGTGTGTGTGTGTGTGTGTGTGTGTGTGTGTGTGTGTGTGTGTGTGTGTG
>NW_007735146.1:25037-25630 GCF_000696425.1 Galeopterus variegatus | reverse complement strand
TGTGTGTGTGTGTGTGTGTGTGTGTGTGTGTGTGTGTGTGTGTGTGTGTGTGTGTAAAAGGTTAGTATCAGGCCCAAGCTGACTAAAGCCTGCTTGAGAAAAAGACCTCAGAGTCTGTCTTTATATACTGCAGTTTCCCTGGAGATGACAGAGGTAAGATCAATAAGGAACATGGCACCCACCTGGTTTGCTCTGGAGCTGCTGATCTCTAGTGCTGCCCTGAAATGGGGAGGTTATGTACTGGCCCTCCAGCTTTGGGCCTATGTAACCAGGACAGAATAAAAGATCGAGGGAAAACCAAAGCTGCAGCCTCTGTGTCCAGGTGACCCCCCTTAAAGTGGGACCTCACTCGCTATGGCAGCCGTACACGTCCCGCATGCATGAGGAGGCTGCGGGACCTGATGGCTGAAGATGCCGGGTATGCTACCTTCCCTGTGCTGTATTCTGAGATGGAGCTAAGCTAGCACGGTCAGAGATAAAGTCTGTTGCATCTGTGAATTGAGTGCTGGCTCCAGCTGTCACCACTGCCGTTCTGGTAAAACATTATAGTTAATTCCCCATCTTCATAATGAAAATCCATAGGCAATGTCTGA
>NW_007735146.1:17616-23985 GCF_000696425.1 Galeopterus variegatus | reverse complement strand
CAAAAAGATTTTTTGAAAGACAGGAAAGAAATATATAAAAATTTTACAACTTTAGGTTCATGAGGCTTCAAATGGCTTTTTATCTCTTCTAATTTTCAGAGATTGTTTCACATTTCCTAATAAACATTTATTACTTTTAAAGGAGGAACAAAATAAATCTGTTTGTAGGACTGAGGAGAAAAAGATGGAGGTAGATTTTTGCCAACGTAATTTTTCTGCAGACAAATGTTCCAAACAAATTTTAAAGCCTTCTGTAACTAGATTTGTCTTTCTAAGCACGTATTTCATTCTGAGTGTGCCAAGGCAAATTTCTAAAATGACTGTCCCTATTTCATTATTATTGCAATTACTATTAGAAAAAAATCTAAATAATAGCCCACTTCAAATTGCATCTGTTTTCTATGCCACGGACTGTGCTAAATTCTTGACTTAAATTATCTTATGCAAATTTTAGCAACAGCCTTTTAAGAACAGTGCCTTCATTACTCCCATTTTACAATGAGACATACAAGACCCAAAGAGATAAACTCATCTGTGCAGCCTTGTGAGCAAGAGGCAGCAGGTTAAGACACAGACGGAACACAGCTGAGACACAGACAGGACACAGCCAGGACACAGATGGGAAACAGCCAGGACACAGCCTAGACACAGCCAGACACGGCCTGGACACGGCGAGGATGTAACCGGGACACGGNGGCTGCTTAAACAACAGAAATTTATTTTCCCACAGTTCTGGGGGCTGGAAATCCGAGATTAAGGTGCTGGCAGGATGAGTTTCTCTTGAGGACTCTCTCCTTGGCTTGTAGATGGCTGTCTTCTCCCTGTGTCTTTCCATGCACTTCCGTCTGGGTGTGTCTATATGTTAATTTTCTCTTCTTATAAGGACACCAGTTATATTGGATTAAGGCCTGCCCATCTGATCTCACTTTTACTTAATCACCTCTTTAAAGGGCCTATGTCCAAATATGGTCACATTCTGAGCTCCTGGGGCTCCATTCAACATATGAATTTGGGGGACACAATTCAGCCCATAGTGCTAGGGTAATAGTTTCTCCTTCCACAGTGAGACAGTGTGGTGTGAGACACATCTTAGATGGGTCCAGAAGCTGTAAGGGGAACATACACAACCTGAGACTTGTCTCTCCTGGTCCTGAGCTCTCCACAGCTGCCATCCATGGCCTCAGACACTCAAGCATTATAGGGCTGAATCAGGGCCCACGTTCTAGAGAGGCCTGAAGGACCCCATTGCCTGTCACTCAGCACCTTCCAAGTGCAGTGAGTGGACGAGTCACCACCCAGCCCATGTCCATAGCGGGGCACGGTTGGCAAAGCAGCCCAAGGGTGGCTCCTGAGCCAGGGGCCTGAGTCTGAGGTCTGTGACCTGTCAGGACTCCTATAGAACCTGGCACCCCCAGTGAGCTTGCACAGCCTCAGCTCCTTACACTGGTGTCTTGTCAGGTTAAGACTATTGCCAGAATCCTGCCAATGTAGCCAATTGTATTGTTAGGGCTAGGGCCCACAGACCCTTCAAACCCATTGTACAGGCTGGGTCACAGACCCCTAACATGCCAGGTTGGGTCATCAGACCCCTCACATGCAGGTCCATGAGCTAGGTAATTGGGAAAGATCCCAGGAGCCATTGGCAGACAACACAAGTTCAGTCCTCAGCTTCCTCAGCATCAGCAGCAGTAGCAGTGGTGCCACCAACGGCAGCAGTGGCGGCCTCCCGGAACATCCTGCAGGCTTTAGCGGTGGCAGCAACAGCTTCCAGCAGCAATAGCAGCTTCCCTGTGGCCCTCCTGGGGGCATCCCAGGTGCAGGGAGCCCTGTGGGTCAGAGCCACTGGTCTTTTATACTTAAGTCTGATAACCCAAGACACCCAGGTGTGAGTCATACAACCCAGAACACTTGGGTGCACATGCACAATTACATTAGACAATAATCAAGGAACACCTGGGCACATGTGCATATTTACATCAAATGCTTGGCAAGATTCTGAACATCTGAGGGGCCCTGACCATTTTCCTTCACTTTCTCTACACTGGGGGCTCCCCATGGCTCCAGACTTCATGTCTGAATGTCCTGCCATTCAAGTCCCTGTGGCCCTTGGCCAGGTTGTAAACAGCATTTCCACCAAGAAAGTGCTCTCAGCTCAAGTTCCCAATTTCCAGTCTAAAAAGGCAGCGGAAAAGAAACAATCAACAGAGTAAAAAGACAGCCTACCGAGTGGGAGAAAAATTTTGCCAGCTATGCATCCGACAAAGAACTAATATCCAAAATATACATAGAACTCAAGTAATTATACAGTAAAAAAATAAATGACCCAATTAAAAAATGGGCAAAGGAGCTGAAGAGACATCTTTCAAAGGAAGACATACGAATGGCCAACAGATACATGAAAAAATGCTCAACATCACTAGTCATCAGGGACATGCAAATTAAAACCACATTGAGATACCACCTCACCCCAGTTAGACTGGCTATAATCAAAAAGATGGTGAATAACAAATGCTGGCGAGGCTGTGGAGAGAAGGGAACACTACTGCCCTGTTGGTGGGACTGTAATTGGTACAACCACTTTGGAAAACAATTTGGAGGTTTCTCAAACAGCTACAGATAGATCTTCCATATGGTCCAGCAATCCCTCTTCTGGGTATTTACCCAGAGGAATGGAAATCATCGTGTTGAAGAGATACCTGCAATCTCATGTTTACTGCAGCTCTGTTTACAATAGCCAAAATATGGAACCAACATAAATGTCCATTAATAGATGATTGGATAAGGAAACTGTGCTATATACGCCATGGAATACTACTCTGCCATAAAAAAGAATGAAATACTCCCATTTGCAACAACATGGATGAACCTGGAGAAACTTATGTTGAGTGAAACAAGGAAAGCACAGAGGGATAAATACCGCATGTGCTCACTCATATGTAGGAGCTAAGAGAGAAAGGAAGGCAGGAAAGAAAGACCACAGTAGTGCCGTGATCCAACAGAGGGAGGGAACATTCCTGGGGCTACAGATTGGAGTTCAGGGGAGAGGGGGAAGGGGAGGGAGATTGGGGGATAATTTGGAGGGGACAAAGGGTACAAAAGTAACTTCTGGTAATGGATATTCCCCCAGTATGAATCTTGCCCCCACATCATGGGCAGGAGGGGGGACAATCAGCTTTTTATCTCATGAATATTTTTAATAAATTAAAACCCCCTAACTGTAAAACAAACAAACAAACAAACAAACAAATAAATAAATAAAAATAAAAAGGCAACTGGAACTTTGCTGAAAATACAGTTGAATGTTACGAATTTCTTATAGATTCCTAAGTACCAAGAAGCACTGGGCAGCAGGCCCCAGAGGCCAGGATTTAAACATTTACCCCTGGCCTAGAGAAGCCTCACTGCTGACGGCCCTTCCTCAAGAGTGTCCACACCTGCAATTGTCCACAACTGTGTCCATAGCTAAGAGTGTCTATGCCTGTAAGAGTGTATACCTGTGAATGTCCACAATTGTGTCCATACCTAAGAGTGTCTATGCTTGTGAGAGTCTATGCCTGCGAGTGTCTACACCTGTGAGTGTCCACACCCAAGGGTATCCTCACCTGTAAGTGTCCACAACTGGTTCCATACCCAAAAGTGTCCACACCTAAGAGTGTCCATGCCTGGTGTCCACACCAGATGACTCTGCTGAGGGTAAGCTTCAATGTGGGTGTCATTGACCGGCTGCATTTACATCCCCCAGGAAGTTGCTAAAAATGTGCGTGTTCAAGCCCCCCATCCNGTATGAATTTGGGGGACACAATTCAGCCCATAGTGCTAGGGTAATAGTTTCCCCTTCCACAGTGAGACAGTGTGGTGTGAGACACATCTTAGATGAGTCCAGAAGCTGTAAGGGGAACATACACAACCTGAGACTTGTCTCTCCTGGTCCTCAGCTCTCCACAGCTGCCATCCATGGCCTCAGACACTCGAGCATTATAGGGCTGAATCAGGGCCCACGTTCTAGAGAGGCCTGAAGGACCCCATTTCCTGTCACTCAGCACCTTCCAAGTGCAGTGAGTGGACGAGTCACCACCCAGCCCATGTCCATAGCGGGGCACGGTTGGCAAAGCAGCCCAAGGGTGGCTCCTGAGCCAGGGGCCTGAGTCTGAGGTCTGTGACCTGTCAGGACTCCCATAGAACCTGGCACCCCCAGTGAGCTCGCACAGCCTCAGCTCCTTACACTGGTGTCATGGTACTGAGAGGACCTTGGAGGGTCTGAATGCCTTTGTCTTTCTTGCTTTTACTGGGGCAACAAGACAACCCACTAACCAGAGCCACAGATGCCTTCGTTAGTAGAACTTCACTTCTAAACACACATCAGGCAGAAAAAAGTTTGCAGGGTTAATGCTTTCAAAGCACACAGAGACAGTTTTTGTTTATTTCTAACGGCAAACATGTAGAAGCTGCTATTAAGTTCCTGAAGTCCTGGAACTCATCTTGTTTGCTTGAGGTTACACCAGACAGAGGCCTGCACCCACGAAGGGGGAGATCAAACTCCCAGCTCCTCCTGCTCTGCCACCCTGTGAGACCAGCACGCCCCAGACCCTCATGCGCGCACACATGCCATGCAGTGGGTATGGGCTGGGCCTGTGGTTCTGTGTGTCAGACCAGCTCTGCGGGAGGCCCCCGCTTTTGGCCGCTGGCTGCTGGCTGTAGCCCTAGAGAACAGTGGTTCTTCACTTTAATTGCAGCAGGTGCAGAACACCAGGGAGCTTGAAAAACTTCTGAGCTTGGGCCACACCCCAACCAATTAAATCTGAAATTCCAGAAAAAATTCTACTTGCTCTGAGGCATTTGCATTTCTGTATTATGATAAAATCTTCCTTTGGATTCCTCAAAAAGCAGAACGTGAGTTTCCTGGGTGGTTGTTTGGTTTGGTTTCTATATATATGTATTTTATTATAGGTCTGCATTTGCAGGGTTTATCTCAACACAACATGGATGACTGCCAGGTTTGGGCTAATGGCCTCTCAGCATTGTGGTTGCCTATGAGGTTTCTGTTTCTGGAAAGCACTCCTGCCACAGGGCAGCCTTCCAAAACTTCAGGAAGGTGATTAAAATAAGCCAGACTCTCAGCTCTGGAGGCAGGTGATGCAGATGGGACCTTGGCGGCCAGCACCTGGAGGGCCAGGTATGGAGTGATGAATACTCAGGGGTGCGTGTAGTTAATTCACGTACTGCATGTCTTGGAAATGGGTGGAGGCTCCCGTCAAACTTGCCCACAGGGACTATACCTTGAGGAGGGGCCTGGGACCAGGACCCCCCTCCTCTCTGTTGATTCTTCCTTCCTCCCATTCCAAGTGTCCAATCTTTCAATTGTTTGAGAAAGCAATTCTTACCCAGAGGTTCCAGCTGCCTTTACCTCTTCAAAGCAGCCCTCACTTTGTGACAGCTGAGGCATCCTGCCCAGAGGCCAATGAGCCTACTTGAGTCCAGAGGTGTCCCTGAGCTCGGTCAGCTTCCTCCCCTCCTCTCCAGGCAGCAACCAAGCCTGCAAGTGTCCACAACTAAGCCTGGGAGACCACTGCTCCCTGCCCCTGGCCGGCAGGATGGGGTGAGGGCTGTGTTGTTGTTAGAGGAATTTAAGGTGGCATGCTCATCTCAAAGCCAAGCACCTGCCATGAGGTGTGGTCACCTGTTTCTGCATCGACATTAAACCAAGAGGGTCCCACAGAGGAAAAGTCTGTCGACTGTGATTGGATCCTCTGTCATATTTTGATAGCAGGAGTTGTCCAGCAGGAAGCTCATTATCCCTCAATGTTGGGCACCTGTGATTTCATTCGGGCACCCAGTGGGTTGTCCCGTGTCACATCCCATGAAATCATTCATCCCCTCTTGATGGCTTTCTTTCAGTTGAAGAAAGCATGTCACACACCATCAGTCCCAGCAAGCCTCTCGCTAGAGCTGACTGAGCTTTCTCTGAGCAAGACTGCAGCTTTCTTAGAAACTGTGGCCCTGAAACTTATCTGCACTGAGATCATTCTTTAAAGAGCGTGCAATGGCCCAGAGCAGCCCTGGATGCCCAGCAGGCAGTGTGATTGTGCAGAAAAGCACTGTTAAACAAAATTATGGGAGGCTGCGGTTTTGGACTGAGCTCCTGCCCTTGGCCCAATGGACCAGACCAAACCAAAATGGAGTGACTCATGCTAAATGCCACATGATCAAACTGAAACTCTATGGAAGCAAACATATCCCAAAACTGAGCAGTTACTCCTGAAAATAGGAGATTCTTGTCTACCTGAGCCAGCACAAAAGAAAGTTTACTCTGCTTTAACCCTTACAAAAAAGTAACCTACAGTACCGTGATGTTAACCAAGCAGCTTTTTT
>NW_007735146.1:16744-17362 GCF_000696425.1 Galeopterus variegatus | reverse complement strand
AAATGGCAAATCTCTCTCTATCCATAGAAGCTGGGATACACTCTTCTCTCTTGTCCATGAACAACAGAGCTTGAGACTCTTCAGCTTTTGGGTTCCAGGACTTACACCAAGGACACTGTCAGCAGCCCTTGTTTTGAAGCCTTCACACTTGGACCAAGCCACACTGCCAGCATCCAGTTTGTGGACAGCCTGTCATGTGACTTCTCTTCACAATCATGTGAGCTAATTACCCTAATAAATCCCCTGTGATATATTTATACCATGTCCTATTGATTCTGTCTCTCTGAAGAACCCCACTTAATACAAATTTTGGTACCAGGAGTGGGGGATCTAGAGAAACAGAATCTAAAGACACAGCAGGGAGAAACAAGAAGGTCCTTGCTTCCACCAAGCTTACATTCTTGTGGAGGAAAACAACTAAAAGTAAACTGACAAATAACACCAGAAAAGTATCAGGGAGTGATGAGCATAACATAGGAAACTTACATGGGGGGTGATGGGAACTGTGGCCATTGAGAGGCAGTCAGTGGACAGTGTAATCCCAACACTGTGAAATGTACTAAAAAGCATATGTACTTCACAGGGCCTGGTTTTCCAAAGTCTTGCAGTTTCAAATAT
>NW_007735146.1:12788-15708 GCF_000696425.1 Galeopterus variegatus | reverse complement strand
GGTTGCTGGCTCAAAGACAGACTAGTTACTGATTGTTATGGAAAGATACTGAGAAATTGCTGTACAATCACTTAATTGTCTGCTGGAATGTCATCTGGCTTGTTTCACTGAAAGTTACCAGCCTATACTGTTAAACTATAACCCCACCTATGTCTCTTCCTGTAACTTCCTGGTCTGGAAAATAAATGCAGGAAGAGAACCCCAATTCGGTGTTAACTTCCCGATGAAGGGATCCCTCTCGCTGGAGGGTCCCAGGGAAGTTAACCACTTCGGGGCCTCTCTCAGCTCAGAAGAGATGGGCTTTGAATAATCCTTTGCATCTCCTTCACCCAGGGGAAGTGGGGTGACAAATCCGTGGGGGGTGAAGCAACACAAAGCAACACAATACCAAAGTCCTTATCAATAATAATGTAATAATAATAATAACAACAACAACAATTGCACTTAACTCTCAAAACAACCAGACCTCATTGGTAAGACTGAAGTTTTGCTCTTAACCAGGCCACTACACTGCCTTTCTGAGACTCAGCTCCTCACTTACAATCTTTAGAGAGCAGCAGTGCTCACCTTCAAGGATGTGCTGTGAAAATTAAAGACAAAAAGAACAAAGGTATGGAGAACTGTGGGGCAGGGGTGCTCTGCTCAGCAGGGGAGTGGGGGGGTGAGGACTGGAAGGTAAACTTTGCCTGTACTGGTGCTGGGTATGGTTTTCCCACTGGGTTCTCCTTATTTAACCTGGAGTATACCTTCAGGACGATCATGTGGGTCTCCTGATCTGTCACCCCAAGAGTCTCCAGGGACCACTCAACCCCTGTGCCTCCTGGCACCATAAACAAGGCACAAAACAGCCCTGAGAAGTCCACTGTGTGATTGTGTTTAAAATCAGTTTTGATCAAAATACATTCTTAAATATTTACAAGAGAATGGGGCAGAGGCCTTTTAAAAAAGCTGTGTGTTTGAAAACAAAAGTCAGGGAGCCTGTTTCAGGAAAGGAAATCCTTTCAGAGCTGGGAAAGCATTTATTAGGAAGGAGGGTGGGAGCGCGACTGAGGACTAAGAGGGCCTAAGGCTGTGGGAATCAGAAGGGGACAGAAGTCTTGAGGGGTGGGGGTTGGGCCACATGCCCTCTGCCCTGGGAGGCCCCTGACGAGGCAAGTCCGCGTGCAAGGAAAACTTTTGTCTTTTCTTTCTTTGTTTTCTTTTTCTTCCTAAGGGGGATTGCGAAAACATTTCCTCCGTCTCCAGTAGAGGGGTTATGGTGGGTGAGAGTGGGTGGGACTTAGGGGCATTGTTTATTCTGCCCAGCTCCCCACCATTTCCCAGACTGCAAACCTTACACCAATGCTGTCAAGAGATTTAGGAAAACAGAGCACACCAACCTCAAAGCGTGTGCAGAGACAGAGCCCCACACGTTCAGAGATAACAGCTCTCGGCCCTGGGCATCTGTCCTGCAAAGCCTGTTATCTTTCCCTGGCATTTCCTGCACGGTGCGGTTCTGCGGCTCAACAGCCATTTAGAGAAGGAACACCAAGTAAGTGTAAGCATCAAAGGTTCCGTGGTGGGTTCACTTTGAAGCATCACGCGCTTTTCTGGCATCAGGACTGAATACATCAGCATAACACATGGCTGCGATAACAGCATGGGGAAGTAACATCATGTCTTCATTCCTAAGACCTGAGGCCGCCCCGGGGGGTGTGTACTGGGCTACCTCTTCCAGGCCTGTAAGAATTACTGCCATCAGGGCTACAAGCCATCAGTGCTGTCAGCTGCACCTGACACAGCATCACCATGGGAACAGCATGAAGGGTCCAGAGCATGCTGCCCAGAGAGACACCCAGCCACTTAACTGCTCTGACTGATTCCCCGGACTGGGGGACCGATTCAGTAACATACAGCAATGTGCCTGTTCCGATCTCTGCTGTTCTCCCTTTACAGATCTCTAACTTGGAACTTCTCTGTGAATCTCTCTCCAGCTACCAGTCCATTTTTAATATATGAAACTTCTTGAAGTTTCAAATGGGGAAGCAAGAGTTCAGAGTACGCCACCCCAAAATATGCCACTTTACCATAAGGATTATTTTGAGCTGAAGGTATTTGAGGTTTAACAGCTGCAGAAAGAAGCCTTCCCAGAGCTTCCCTTATCTGAGCAGAAGGTGGTCCTGAGAAATAGACTGCCACAGATCCCCTCCCCAGAGGAAGTTTAATGGCCATAGAGAAGATGGAAAGCTGGTGCCAAAATGGACCTGCACAAGCCAACCTTACTCCATTAGCTTACCCCGGTGGTTTACGTTCCCACAGTTTGCCACCTTTGTAAGTCTAAAACCCTTTCCATTTGTCTTGTCACTTCTCTAGAAAACCATAGTTGTTCTGTTAAGATGCCACCTCAGCCCAGTCCCAACCACCCCTCCGAGTTACTCATCAGAGTGCTCCCATGTGTAGACACGACTCATACTTTGATAAACTTCTGTTTGTTAATCTGTCTTTTGTCAGTCTAATTTGCAGGGCCCCTGCTGGGAAACCTAGGAGGGTAGAGGGAAAAATAATTTTTCATTATCTCAATATCACATCACCTAGCCCATTACCAATGTGGAAAGAAAGCTGCTTTGTATTAAATGGAAAAGTCAGGTTACAAAACAGTGTTTTGTGAGACATGGATATAGATAGAGGTGCACTTCCAAATGTTCTCAGTGGTTTCCTGAATTGTATGAATTTTTGTAATTAGCAAGTGTTGATCTATAACTATTAAAAAATTAAGTGGAACAAGTTTCCTAAATACCCGTTTTCCAAGAATACTGTACTGTATCTTTGTACCATAGCACAGTCAGAGGCATAGCCACCAGTGGCTTGTAATGCAGGCCGGGCAGTGCCACCAGCACACCATGAGGCTGGATAATATCACCTCCACGCTTTCTTGATGCAA
>NW_007735146.1:10378-11867 GCF_000696425.1 Galeopterus variegatus | reverse complement strand
GAGATCCCCCTAACCAACCACTGTTTCAAATATCAGCCCAAGGGCAGCCAGATTCCTGGGGAAGTGGGTCACTCAGCCCCCCTGAACACTAAAAATATGAGGAAAGAAAACCTTGGAACACTGAGAAATGTCTCAAGGAGGGGAACTGAGTGGACAAAGTGTGTGGGGGGAGGGTCTGTGGGACACAGAACAAATCGCTCACTGAGAGGACCCAGGAGAATTCGAGACAGGGAGGACTCACCAGGCAGGCTTTGCTAGCATTGGTAACATTTGGTAATTACTTAGGTGCTTATACTGAGTTCCATAACAAATTTAAAGTAGTGCTTATCTGTATATGTATTCCATCCATCCATCTGTCCGTCAAGCCTCAGGAGGATAGAGAATACAATATATCTGTTTCACTTCCTGCTATTTCCTCAGTATCTAAACCATCAACTGTGCCGGAGCAGTAAGCAATTGCTAAGACCATTTATCCTGTAGGGATCTCCGGGCAAGCCTATGGAACAAGGACCGTCACTCACTCGAGGACCGTTTCCCCAAATGTTGCTGTTTTAAGACTCAGCACCAGAGAAGGAAAGTTTGGCACTTCGAAGAAGCAGGAACAAAAGCCAACTGGGGGAGCTCTTGGGCTTGCAGCAGATTGCCGACCAGGCCTGCCCAGTGCCTGTTGCCTGTAGGGTGCTCCCTTAGCAAGACCCATTTGGCTTCTCTGGATTTCTGTCCCAGCTCTGGCTCCACCAAACTTCACATCTCAGTTGGGCACAGTTGGTTCCCAGCCTCGCCCTGGTGTTGAGATCCATCTACATCCAGCTCATCTCCAGGGTCAGCCTCTCCTCCTGCTGAAAGCCCTCTAAGTTACCAACTCAGGCCCACCCTCCCTAGCTTTGGACATGCCTGAACCCACAGGCAAACCTGCTTCCATCTCCAGACCTAGCCAGGATAGCCAACAATGGAGCCTGCCCCAGATGGCTACACTTTTTGTGATTATTTTCATGCTTTTTATATTCTGTCTTCTCACTCACCTCCAGGGCTGCCACTTTTGCTGCTGTATGTGTGCCTCCCTGTAACAGTCCCCTGTTTCCTGTGTGGTGGCTTATAAGGACTCTGCTCCGCAGCAGAAATCCTGGTCTTGGGTCTGTAACAACTCTGTGTAAAGCAAGGCTCATTAGGCTCTGAGGGACAGCCTCGCAGGCTCTGTTAGAATAAAACATATCAGCTCACTGAAACTGAGGCACCTATTCTGGTAACCTGTAGACTTTTTCTACTGACTCATTAGGTCTCAGCCTTGTTCAGGATACCAAGTACCCTGGGGATAAATGGTGCCTCCATGATTATTTCTTCTGATATTCAAGCAAGCACTTCACAGAAATTTTCTACTTTTATTGAAAAAAAAAAAAAACAGCCAATGTAATATTAGTCTCTAAATAGAAAAAGTCCCAAAATTGTATTAAATTTAATGCAAGAATGTATGACAGATGACTGGCATTTC
>NW_007735146.1:0-9926 GCF_000696425.1 Galeopterus variegatus | reverse complement strand
CTCCATGATTATTTCTTCTGATATTCAAGCAAGCACTTCACAGAAATTTTCTACTTTTATTGAAAAAAAAAAAAAACAGCCAATGTAATATTAGTCTCTAAATAGAAAAAGTCCCAAAATTGTATTAAATTTAATGCAAGAATGTATGACAGATGACTGGCATTTCTGAACTTCATTTTTACTGAAATCATAACTGTCCTAAAGAAGCTAACGTATGTTTTATTTCTCCATTCACTGTACTCTGTGTCTCCAGTGCCAGGCAACTTATATGAGCTCAATAAATGTTGAATTAACTAATCAGATGAACAATCTTTCTCTCGAGTTCAACTTACATTTAAGTACGGCAACATTTTGTTTGCTTTAGTTTTGTTTTGTTTTGCTTGGTTTTTGTCAGAGTTGAGTCAAATCTCAAGAGCAGGAGGCAAAACTTCACAAACAGAGAATATCCGAAAGATAAATTCAAAACAGAAATTGAGCTGAGGCCATTCAAATGCAGGTTTTTGCTAGTGCCTCCCACTGATTTCATGATCTTTTACATTAATTAGATATTGAACTAAAAGGAAATCTTTCAAAATTTGAAAAATCCCTCAATGTTTACTAATACCAAATTAGGTCTAACTCCTCAGTAAATATCAACATTGTCCTGTTTGTATGAGGCATATTCAAGTAAGAAGCTACTTATGGAAATAAAGTGCAGTTTCCAAGTGATATTATTAGGTTTCTTGATGAAGAAAATGGCCCCTTTCATTTGAACTGGTCATGAGAACCTTGGGTTAATCAGAGAAAGGGGGTGCACAGTGTTGGCCTCAACAGCCCAGCCTCGGGGCTCCCCAGCTGCACCTCTGTCTTTTCTCAAAGGGATGAGGGTTACAGGTCAGTAATGGGTTTCTTGGACTGGGTGGCCCATTTGAAAGAATGATCCATGAGATTTCTTATTTTAGAAAAACTCAGGAGCTATGGGCTTACAAAGGACCTCAGGAAAGAAACAGGCCTGTCTCCTTAGGTTCCAGATAAACACAGGAGCTCCCACCAACTCTAAACTGGAATTGGTCTGAAGAAAGTGTTAGCAAACAGCTCCATAGCCAGAAAGAAAAGAAGAGAGAAAGACAGGAATGGAAGGAAGGGAGGGAGGGAGGAAGGGAGGAAAGGAGGAAAAAGAATTTGCCTTCTCTCTCTCGGACTTTTATCTCTGACGATACATATTGGAAAAATTACACAAAGAAAAGTCAGTGGATTCTCTAAGATCTAGGTATCCTAAGTACTCAGGTATTTGATATCTGGAGAACTGAGTTGAGTGTTTGCTTTAACCATGGAAGCAGCACTATGGTATGAAAAGAGGACGATAATAATATAATAAAACTTTTATGGAATTTCTGAAGGGAAAATACCTTAAGGTTCTCACAGAACAGGTGCTGGGACAAGAACCTGGGAGCAAATAGGTTATTTGGGGGGGAGGTGAGCAGAGCAGGGAGGACAGGAACAGAAGCCTCCATGTGGAGGTGACACTGTGGGTAGCGGCTGCCCCATCCCTCCCCAGTTGCCGTGGGGAGGGGGAGTTAACTCCAGCCTGCCCCTGCCCCCTTGGGGGACAGACAGCCCCTTGGACTGAAGGCCACAGCAGTCCTGGCTCATTGGGAGCCATGTGCTGGGCACTTCCAGGATGGGCCGAGGAGCTAAGGGCACTGACAGCCTCTGCTCCTAAACTAACCTCGTTATTGCTTGTGACCCTGAAGGTGTCTATTCTCATCCCTGTCTCCCCCTGGCATCTTGTGTTTTTGCAGTGCCGCCGCACACGTACACTGAAGTGACATCCCAAGCTACACCCAGTGGTCTGCGGTAGCTTCCTGCCGTCTCCCCCTCCCTGCATCTCACGCCTGGGCCTCCTGCAGCCCAGAGCCCAGGAGACTGGGAAGAGGGTCATGTGGAGGGTCTCCCGGAAAGAGCTGCGCTGCCCACGGCCCCCGGCTCCCTCCCACCAGCCCACACCAGCCTCAGACAGCCCTGGCCCTGGCTATCCCTCCTGATGGCAGATGGCCGCAGGGGACAAAATGACAAAGGTGGCACCACCTGATGCTTTTAAGTTGCTCTAAAGACGGTATGGAGCACACCTTTGAGAGGATTTAGAACCCTTGAGAGAAGATTGGGGGAAAATCTGGGGGCCTTTCTAGACCACCACAAACCCTTTGGAAGTTAAAAATTAATAGTAAAAATGAGGTCCAGCCTGTGGCTCACTTGGTAGAGTGCGGTGCTGATAACACCAAAGCCACAGGTTCAGATCCCATATAGGGATGGCCGATTGGCTCACTGGCTGAGCGTGGTGCTGACAACACCAAGCCAAGGGTTGAGATCCCCTTACTGGGGGGATCTGAGGAGTCAGCAACGTGGTGGTCACCGAAAGCCTGGCTATTTGGGTTCTCTGGGCATGGTGGGGCAGAGGCCTCACATGCTTTTTCTTCCCACGGCTGCTGCCTGGAATGGCTTCCATGGGGAAATTTCAGGAGCAGCCCCTCTCAGTAGCACAGGGACCCTTTGTGTCCTCTGAGAACCATGGTTCAGATTCCCATCTCAGAGCCCCCACTCTGGGCACCCCAGGTCTAGAAGAAGACCCAGGACTGCCTCCCCAGAGCCTCAGCTGCCACCCTGCCCCAACACAGCTGAGTTTTCCCCCAGAGTGGCCATTTCTGTGCATGGCCTTTGAAAGCTACCAGCTTTTCCTGCACCCGACCCCACGGTCTGCAGAGGGCCCACTGTGCTCTGTGCAGACCGGTCCACCGCGAGCAAGAGCTCACATAAGCCAGCTCTTGGCTACCCTGGCCCTGGCTCCCCACCCAGCCTGCACATCCCACCGTCTCTGAGCCCTGAACCCTGAACATCCACCCTCCCTGTGAGACTGGATCTGTCCCCAACTACACCCTCCAGCTCACCTTCTGTGGATAACTCTCACCATAATCCCATCAACCCAGGGCCTCCCATGAGGCCCGAGAGGCCAGATCACACACGTGGCCTCAACGTCCTCCGACCCCGGCGGCTGGATGTGCAGGTTCTGCCAGGCAGCCATGGGTGGGGAGCCAGCGCTTTCCCTGGCCAAGGTCAGCTTAATAGGCTGGTCTGGGGTAACCTGTGGGGGGGGGGTTCAAGCTGAGGGTTCAAACCTGAGCTCTGGGGAGTTCCTGGGAAGTCCCACCTGGGCCAGCTCACTGCCACCCCCAATGACCCACCCTTGCTCTTTGGTGGCAATCGTGTGGGTCCCCACCCCACCCCACTGCCCTTTTTCTCCTGCTGCCCCCACCATCTCTACTGCCCACCTCTCACCTGTAGAGTCACCATAACAGTGCCAGACACCAGCCCCTTATGTTCCCCCAAACTCAAGGGGCACATGCAGAGCCCTCTGAGAGACCCCCACGTGGCCAAGGTGAGGGATTAGCACTGCCCTTCCTTGGCCCATGGTGGGAGCATCCACGGACCCCAGCACCTCATGCCCCAGCACCATCCTCCCACCCCTGTAGTGCCCACCCTTCAAAGGCTGGAGGTGCAGCTCACATGGTGGCACAGCTGTATGTCCTGCAGAGGTGAAGGGTCCAGACATCTCCTGGTGCTTGGTGCTCATGACTCTATTTTCAGCTTCAGAGTCTTGGCTGAAACCAAGAAGAAAACAGACCACTTTTAATAACCTGGTTGTTATAGGTTGAATTTGTGCCCACCCCCAAATTCATATGTTGAAGTCCCAACCCCCAGTAGTTCAGAATGTGACCTTATTTGGAAAGTGAGTCATTGCAGATGTAATTAGTTAAGATGAGGTCATACTGGAATAGGGGGACCTCTGATCCAATTCAACTGGTGGCCTTATGAAAAGGGAAATTTGGGCACAGAAACATGCACACTGGAGAACGCCCTGTGAGGCTGAAAGCAGAGATCAGGGGGATGAAGCAGAAGCCAAGTACCACTGAAGATTCCAGCAAACCACCAGCAGCCAGGGTGGGGGCCAGGACAGATTCTCCCTCAGAGCTGCAGAAGGAACCAACCCTGCAGACCTCTTCCCTGAAACTTCCAGCCTCCAGGAGTGTGAGACGACATGTTTCTGTGGTTCAGGCCAGCCTGTCTTTGTTACAGCACCCCTAGTGAACTACACACAAACGCACACGTGTATTTCAAAGAAGAGCTATGCAGGAGTGCCTGTGGGATTTTGTCAAGGGCAAGAACCTTCCAGTCACTGAACCCTAACATCACCTGTTGTAGACGATGAAGACCTGAGGGTTAGAGAGGTTAAAATTTCTCCAAGTTCATGTGTGTGTGAGCAGAGTGGAGCCTTAAAACCTGCGCTGTTGACCACGTTACTCACATGCTGAGCTGTGAACAGAACTTCCATTCAAATGTGTTTGCATGTTTCTGCCTGAAACACGAAAACACATGAGACCTTTCATGGAAGCTGGAGAAGGATCTGGAAATCTCCTCCACCTCCCACGCTCCTAGTCACTAACAGCTCACAGACTGACCCTTCCATGTGGTCCCCCATCCCCCATCCCCAAAATGTTCCATCGAATCTTCACTCAGCCTCTGATAGGTGTGTCACTAGCGCTGTTTTACAATCACAGAAGCCAGGGCCTTAGGGAGGCTGAGCACATTGCCCAAACCCCTTCCACGGAGATGAAACCTCCAGAAAGGAAGGTGGATTGTGCACAGTAGGGAGGCAGGTGGTGAGGAACGTGTCCCCTGTGCCCCAGTACTTGACACAGGCGCCCTCTATGCCCTTGCCATCAAACGCTTGTGAAACTGGCAAGCAGGTTCCAGAATCCAGGGGAAGAGAGCATCCATCCTCCCCAAACAAAGATGGATTAACTTGTCTCACTGGGCTTCACAAGGCAGCAGAAGAAGGATCCTGAGAAGACCAAGACTGAAGCTGGTTGAGTCGAAGGGTCTCAGGCGTGCCTGTCCCTTGGCTCCTGCTGTGTCCTCATCTGAGGAGCCCCCACTGCCTTCTCCACAGATGGACATTTGACCAGGAGATCCAGATCAACTCTAGAACCTCCACAAAGGCCCTGATATTTGACCCCCTCACCCCCATTTTAGTCTGCTCAGCTGCCTTAACAAAATACCATAGACTGGGTGGCTTGTACAATAAACATTTATTCCTCATAGTTCTGGAGGCTGGGAAGTCCAAGATCAAGGTGCCAACAGATTTGGAACCCAGTGAGGTCTCACTTCTTGGCTTGCTGGAGACTGCTTTCTTGCTGTGCCCTCACACAGCAGAGACAGACAGAGAGGGTGCAAGGTCTCTGGTGTCTCTCCTTATAAGGACACCAATCCTATTAGATCAGGCCCCACCCTAATGATCTCATCTAAATCTAATTATATCCCAAAGGCCCATCTCCAGATATAGTCACATTGGTTGGTGGGGAGGATTGGGGCTTTGACATATGAATTTGGGGGGGGGGGACACAAGCATTGAGTCTATAACTCCCTCAAACCTTCCTCTGATCTGAATCATCTCTCGAGAAGCCTGAGAATGTCATCTGCATTTCCTCCTAGCTATGGCCATCCCCCCTTTTGCCAGATCCACACCCACCAGATCCTTTTGCCAGATTCTGTGGCTCCTCAGTGGCTTCTTCATTGAGGCAATCTGCCTGCAGGCCAGGACAGTCTGGCATGCACATGGTTTGGTGGATGACTGAGGACACCATTCACTCAGCATGGCATGGGGCACGATAGAGGTAGAAGAGTCAACAGCATGACAGCCTCCTGCAGCACTGCTGAGCTCCACTCACAGGGCAGCCCTTGCTGCCCTGCCCCTTGGCCACTTGACGCACACAGGGCTGCTATGAGGAGACAGATTTGGAGCCAGGCTGTCGGTGTTCAAATGCCAGCTCTACCACTAGGAATGTTGTGACTTTGGACAAGACATTTAAGCTCCCCATAGTCTGGGGAGAATGGCGGTCCCCACCTCACCGGGTAGCTGCAAGGATTCAGTAAGATCACAGTGTTCAGGGCACAGGGCAAGAGCTTGGGGTGCCAGCTGTGCCCACCATATGTCTACCCCTGGCACCAGCACTGCCCCCTCTCTCTTCTCCAGGTCAAGGAGTGCACAGGCGTGCCACAAGAGCCCTTAGCTCCCCGATTCCCTTTGAAGACTCTTCAGGTGCAGTGAGACTGATTGACCAGGGTCCTGCTTAGCTCCCTACCCCACCCTGCTGACAGAAAAAGAAAAGGGCTGGAGTCCGTGTGACCCCCGGCACACAGGGTTTTGCACGCATATAGCCGTGCTCTGTATTTTTAAATTATGAATGCATGAGTAAAGAATTTAATTTGATTAAATAGTTGTTAAAAACAACTAAAATTTAACCAGCCACATTAATTTGCATCTGCTCTTGTAATCTTTAGATTTTTCTCTGAAATGGGACTTTTCTTAAATGTGTAAGAAATGATAGCCACTGGGACATTGTTATGCCCTATCATTACATGAATAATTCTATTTATTTTATAAAAGGCCTAATTAAAGGGCTATTAGTTAGGGCTCTTTAAAATACAAATGACACATGCTCAGTACAAATTTAAGAAAAAAAGGGGAGAGTAATTTGGCTTTCCAATGGCAAGTTCGTGGGCTGGGCCCAGGAGTCACCAGAATGCCCTCTGTCTCTCCAAATTGATCCCCTCAAAAGGACTCTGGCTGGCCCTGCCTGGCTCGCAGGCCCGCTGTGCACTGGTCACGGTGCCTGGGGGAGGGCACTGGTATCTGACCGGCCCTCTGCTGGGGGAGGGGCGGGGCTGCTTGGTTGGCAGCAGCACAAGGAGTGGGGGAGGGGAGAGACAAAACACAAATGCTCACCCTGGTGAAAGCCTGGCCCGGGGTCTGTGTGTCTCTGTCCGGGCTCCACGTTTATCTAATGGCAAAATGAGGGGATAATTCAGCTGATTATTGCTCAAATTGTTTTGATGTTTTTACAAAGGAAAAAAGATTCAAAGATTTTAAAAAGAACCAATATCCAAAAAGATGTCATCAGAATGCCAGGGTGGTAGACAACATGAGTTTTCCCAGATGCAGGGAGGACGAACAGGTCGGGCCCTGCCAGCGGCTCAAATGGAGAGGGCAGGCCAACCCCCCACAAGCATGAGCAAGGAGAAGCAAGCCAGGGCGGCGCCACTTCAGCGTCACTGGAGTGAATCGCGGACCCCCCTCCTACTTCTAGAGGAAAATCGTCTCTCCCAGATCTCTCATTTTAGAGCCACAGTCATCAGAAAAATCAGCTGAGGCCACCGTCAGTAAAGGAAGCCCAGCCAATGCTGTGTATGAAGATGGTGACTTATCTTACCTGCTAGATCTAATCCCGACATAAGCCTCCCGAGAGTCTGCTTGGTTTAGGAAATAGCGACGCAAACCGAAGAGAGAAAGAGAAGTACAGAAAAACGGGAAAGGCGTTGCTGGTGCTACAGAGTATTGCCTCTACTCCAGCGACTGCGTTTCCAGGTGCAGATTTCTTCGTAAAAGATCAGTTCCTCTCCACCCCACACACATGAAATAAATGCCAAGCAAACAGTTTAAGAATGTCATTTTAAAGAAATGCAAAATTATTAGCCTTCCCCACCCCATCTGGGACCCCACATCCCTCAATCCTCCCATCGCAGCAGTGATTTTTGTGTTGAAGGCAACAGTTGGAATGAGTTCAGGCTCCCAAGACATGCCCTGAGAAGAAGACGGTGATCATTTAGAAGGGACTTTTAGAGTGACTGACAGAGTGGGGAAGCAGGACAGGACACCTCAGGCACCATTGCACAACCACAGCTCCAGCCTGGTCCCACAGGCTCTGGACGGGGAGTTCCATCTCAGAGTGGTCAGAACTCAAGGCCCAAACGCTGGCCTGTCGTCTGCCCACAGTCAGACATTACCTGGGGGTTGCGGGTAGGGCCATGCGAACAGAAATGCCCAGACTCCAGCTGTGCTCTGGCAGGCAGAGCCACACTGGGAACTCAGGACGCCAGCTGTGGGGAGCCAAGGATGCCAGCATTGCCAAGGACCTTGGAGGTCACCTGGGTGAGTGGCAGCACCTCGAGCTGCCACTCACAACTCGAGCATGCAGACTTAGCATAGACACTTACCCCCAGGAGAGTTTCACTGGATCAAAACACCAGTGAGCTGGGCTGCTCCCAGCGCTGCACTGAAGTCACTGCTCCATAGAAGATGGATCAAGATGCAGGCAGTCCCCTTCTCCCCCATCTCAGATCCAGCCTGAGGCCCCAGCTGGGGAACCCCAGGAAGAAGGCTCTGGGTCTAGGATCCCAGAGTTCCCCTTGGAAGGACACCTAACGGACTCACCCTCCAATCTATCTTGCTGCGCACGAACTTCACCTCCAGCCTTGTCTGGGTCTTTCCTTGGAAGAGTTGCTTGGTGAGGAGGAAGGGGTGGGGGCCTTGGCATTAGACCTGTGCTAAGTTAAGCCATTTGATCTGGCCAGTTAGCTCAGTCCAAGGTGCTGGTATCACCAAAGTCAAGTGTTCTGATTCCCATACCAGCTAGCTGCCAAAAAAGTGGAAAAAAAGAAAAATTAAACCATTTAACTTCTCCAAGCTGTTCTTTTCCTGTGTGCAAAAGAGAGATGATGCCCCTGCTGTGCAGGTAGGTGGCAGCCACTGGAGGCACCCAGGAAAAGTGTCTGGCCAAGGGAAAGGCCATCTTGGTGCCCAGACCTAGACACTGTTCCTTGTCCTAAGAGAAAAAGCCCCATATGGTGGATCAGTGTTGTAATAGGACCATACCTGGCGCCTCTGGATGCTACTGGAGAGCTACTACAGGCTGGCCTCCATGCCCAGGGCACCACCACCTGCTGCCAAGCCACTCTGCCATCCTAGACTCTGCAGCCACTCTTCACAGCCATAGGTGTCTTCAGCTGGGACTGATTCCGATCGTCCTGCAGGCCTCGCAAGTCCCTCTAGTTTCCTGGTTCTGCTCCCGTTGATTAGCTCCATTTAGCTGCCTGCACAGCCCTGGTCTGTCTCTCAATTTACAACCAAAGAACAGCAAAACTCTGTATGTGGAAAAGTGAGTTAGAATTTCATAGGCTCTGAGAGCTGAAAAGGACTTTGGCCCATGTGAAGCTATTTTGAACAGCATTAGTAGGAGTCGGTTCAGCTGTGCTGCAGAAACAAACAAGCCCAACATCGCAGGGGCTATACCCAGAGGAAGTCTACTTTCTGCTCTTTCAGAGCCTGGCACACTTCCAGACCCTTCTTCAGGGCAACTGTCCTCCATGCAGTGACCCAGTAACTCAGGGGAAGTATTTCAGTGGTTCTGTCACCTTCGCATGAGGCCTTGTCCATGGCTGCCATGGCTGGGGGAAGAGAGGGAGGTGCCAAGAAGGGGCCTCGATTTCCTTGGCAGGCCTCCCCAACCATGGCTTCTGACTCAACCCAAGCAGGCTAAATGTCTAGTCTCCCCCACACCCAGGCAGAAAGGGAGAATCTGATATCAGTGAGCACTTGTAAAGTCTACCATGCCATGGAACACCTGTTTTCCCCAAATAAAGCCCTACACAGAACCCAAAACTAGGTGTGTCTATGCTTTAAGAGGGAGGAGGGAGAAAGCACCCTGAGTATCCTCTTCCCACCCCATCCATGAAGGACTGTCCTCAGCCCTTTGTCTGTATGCAACAGAGAGTGTGATCCAGTGACGTAGTGGAAACGTTACCCCACTGTATGCTGTTGGAAAAGACTAGCAAACTTAGGGCATCCTGGCCATGACACAGCTCCTAGTTGGTAGAGGCAACCATGCACTGAAACCATTCCACATTCTTACATGCTTGAGGACTGACCTACAGTATTTTAAGATGACAACAGAGTTGATGGAATAGTCCCCTATCATGAACTTCAAACGACGTACTATGCAATGTGATTATGCAATCCCACTTGAATCTTGATGTGGGGTGGGGAAAGGAACATG
>NW_007735145.1:81038-82016 GCF_000696425.1 Galeopterus variegatus | reverse complement strand
ATAGATAAATAGAAAAGTGGGAAATGGAAGCATACTACTGTAAGGCTTTGTATGTTAAATATGAAGTGAAATAACATTATTTGAAGCTAGACTGTGGTAAGTTAAAGTTGAATACTGGAAACCCTAGAGCAACCACTAAAAAAATGAAACCCAATGGTAGAGTTAATAAGCAATAGAAGAGATAAAATGGAATACTAAAACACACACACGCCACACAAACCAAAACAACAATTCAATCCAAAAGGAAGAAAAGAACAAAGAGATGTAGACAAATAGAAAACTATGGTAGACTTAAACTCAACCATATCAATACTTAACGAAATGTAAATGTCTAATCACTTCAATTAAAAGGCAGTAATTATCAGATTGGACTAAGAAAAAAACCACATGCAACTATATGTTATTTATAAGAGATACACATTAAAAATAAATATAGATAGGTTAAAAATAATAGGATGGGAAAAGATATATCATGTAAACAATCATAAAATGCTGGAGTGACTACATTAATATCAAAGTATGACTTTAGGACAGTAATAGTATTAGAGATAAAGAAGGACATTTTACAAAATAGTCAAGTCATTAAGATGAATGTGTATTCATCTAATAACAGAGATTGAACATACATGAAGCAAAAACCAACAGAATTAAAGGGAAAAATGGAAAAAAACAATTACAGTTGGAGATTTTAATACTCTTCTGTGATAGTGATAGTATGAGCAGACAGAAAATCAGTAAGGATATAGAATACCCAAACAACTATCAGACAGCTCAACATAATTGACATTTATAGAACACCATAACCAACAACTGTAGAATACATATTTTTAAGTGCACATGGAAGAATCACCAAGATAAGATTATATGTTGGGCCATAAAACAAATCTCAATAAATTAAAAAGGATTAGAATCATACAGATTATGTCCTTTGACTCTAGCGAAATTAGAAAATCTCGAAAATCTCAAATATTTGTTAAT
>NW_007735145.1:78951-79704 GCF_000696425.1 Galeopterus variegatus | reverse complement strand
ACCACCCTCTCCCAAGTGAGCCAAAGGCCAGCCCTAGAATGACAATGTTCTAAAAAGCATAAGTGACCAGAATGAAATCTGTCCAACATGTTGTTAAAGAATCTGCTGACCAGCAAGATGAGGTTCAATACAACATAGCTGGGTGTTAGTTACTGAAATAAGTAAAACCTTTCATATCACAGCCTGATGAGTTGAGAATCCTCACCAAACTGGTTCCAGAAACATAGAAGAAAATAAAAAAATGGCATATACTGAGAAATCTGCAACACAAAACCATGTGTACAAAATAGCTGTAACCACAACAACTCAAAAGATATCACTGACAGATGTAAATATAAATTGTGTTATAACAGGAAGTAGTCTGAATTATAAATATCAAATAAAAATGAGATAGGTTCTGGCAATTTAATCTCATTTCTTTTTATGTGCTCCTTATACTAGAGTGAAAGAAGACAGCATTATCTGGGAGTCCTCAACGAGTATAAGGAATAAAGAACATAGGAGTGTAAGGAATATCATGATTTATTCAAATACAACCCAGAGATGAACTAGAAGTTAGATGGATAATATCAAGTCCAGAAAGGTGGCTAATCAAGTTCTACAAATATCTCAAACTGGGTCAATGGGTCACCTGTAACACCTAGAAACAGTGTAAGTAGCACCCAAGACAGTCTTAAAAGCAGTGACATATATACCCAGATGAACTGCTTCTAAACTTCATATTAACAAAGTCCTGAATTAATTTACATAAAA
>NW_007735145.1:76532-77660 GCF_000696425.1 Galeopterus variegatus | reverse complement strand
TACCCAGATGAACTGCTTCTAAACTTCATATTAACAAAGTCCTGAATTAATTTACATAAAAATAAAATTGCTGTACGTGCTTCAACATTGATTCAACAAATATCTGAGTGCCTACTATGTGCCAGACACTGTTCTAGGCGCTAGGATACAACAGTGAATAAAAACACACAAAAATCTGTGCCTCTGTGTACGTATAATCTAGAGATGGATCAGATACAATAAACAAATTTAAAAAAACCTTAAAAAAACAAAGCTTTCCTTCTCTGCTGGGCCACCAGCATTTGGACATGTGCACACAAGCCAACTCCCTCACAGCCAAATTTCTGGAAATGCCATCCTAGACTTGTTCGCTCCCTTCCCTTGATTTATTCCTCAAACCACATTAATTTGACTCCAGACCACACTACTCCAGAGATAACATCCTCACCCTCACTAAGGTCTCACCACCCTTCCTGTGTGACACTGGAGATAACTGTGGGTCAGGGTTTCTGAGTTAAACAAATTCTAACCTACCCAGTGTGCTCACAGGTTGTGAGAGTGCTCATCACCCACCCGAGTAAGGACTGAATGGGAGAAAGCATGGCTGCCCAGGAGCCCTGACAAGAATGAAGGCCACCCCAGCTACAGGAGCATCTGCTGTACTCTGCTGTCCAGAAGAGGACAGATGGGGCAGAGCCACAGAGTGGCTGAATGGGGGCACAACCACACAGGATGTGCAAGGGCAGAAATGTCATTTTCCTGTCCAACCCCAAGCAAAGTCAGGCTGGCAGTAATGATAATCTCTCTGACGCAATCACACTGAGAAATGACCAGCCTTGGGGACAAAACCAATTTGACATTCCCTCTGATCACGTGTAACTGCTGTCCAGCTTGAGTTTCAACAGGACTTGTAGTATTCAGGTCCAGAGCCTACTGGTGAGCCAAAACAGAGCTCAAGCGACACAGTCTGGAAAGAAGAGAGGGAGGCCCACTGGAGCATCAACAAAGAAGCACGATTTAATTATTCTACTACTAATGGAATTTAATTATACCACTACTAATGACAATCTTTTGTTATACAAACATGCAGGAGTCATTCTAGCACTAAATTGAGGGGTGAATTAATCTACCTTCTATTGATTCAATTCA
>NW_007735145.1:73783-74852 GCF_000696425.1 Galeopterus variegatus | reverse complement strand
ATTCTTCCCTCTCAAGCATCAAGCAGCCTGAGGAAAACAAGAAATTCCTGTTAGCTTCTGACTAAATTCTGTTAGCTCAGTTTCTCCTACTCAGTTTAGTTTAAAGGCTTTTCATTACAGAATGTCTGATCAATATATTTTCTTAGGGAAAGAACTCTTCTTTTGCTTAAGAGGAATGCTGCTGCTCTCCTAAAGCAACCAATTAAAAATGCACGATATTTTTACTCCTGCCACAAGATTCAATAGCATAAACCATAATAATAATAATAGGCCAAAGGGGGGAAAAAGGCTTATCTCTGTGACAAGAAGGCATTTGATAATTAATCATTCCTGATAAAAGCCTTCAGTAAAAAAACATTTCCTTAACATGATTTAAAAACTTAAAAAAAAAAGAATGTATCTTAACCAAAAGCCAGCATCATGCTCAATGTGTACCAAGCAGCAGCTCCGTTATAGTCATGAAAGACGCACATGCCAGAGTCACCACTACTATTTAGCACTGTTCTGGAAGCACTAGCTACACCATTAAACAAGCTCTGAATATAATAAGATACATAAACTGTAGAAAGGAAAAGACAAAATTACCATTACTTGCATATGATGACCACGTGCCTGGCACAGCCAGTGAAACAATTGACATAAGTAATATAACTGACATCACTATCAAAAAACTAAAAAAAAAGAGAAAAATTAGAAAGTTGGTTACAGAGAAACGGACATTTTACAGGAAGGACACCTCACACTGTAAACGTGAAAAGATTCTTGACATTCCAGTAATGAGATCCCATTTCAGATGCACCCATTGGCAAAGATTTAAAAGTCTAACAATACAAAAGATGGCCAAGCTGTGGAATGGAATCTCTCAGATGCCACCAAAGGGGATGGTAAACTGGTATCGCCATTTGAGAGATCAATTTAGCAACGCCAAGGTTCAGCTGAAGATAGTTGAATCACATCCCAGTGATAGGACTTTTAAATAAATATCATAGAACACTCAGGTGTGGGAATAATAACTACATTATCTTCTATCTATTTACCTATTGTTAATCACTGTTAAAAATATCACGAT
>NW_007735145.1:69900-72237 GCF_000696425.1 Galeopterus variegatus | reverse complement strand
CCAGGATGTTTATGTCAGAAATCCGAGGACAAAGAGCCGAGGATCAGGGTAGGGGAAGCAGCGTTCCGTTCCCACGGTGGGCCTCGCAGCCCTGTCCTCCGGCACTGCCCTGTGCTCCACAACAGTGAACCACAGTACACGACAGATAAGAACAGCACCTGCTGAGAAACCTCCGGAGCCTTTATGGGTCATGCAGCCCTCTGAAAAAACAGATAAAAGCTATGGATCCCTCTTCAAAATCCTAGAAAGTGAACAAACACCATACATAATAAACGTGGAGATTCACAGACCCTCCCTGAAGCGATTTAACTGGTTCCCTTTCCCAAAACGCATTACTCAGTCAATCCTAAGAACCTAGTCGGGGTATTTCAAATAGTTCCAATTGAGGGGGAAGAATTTTCTCAGGAGCCTAGCCATTCATGCTCTCTGGTGTCACACTGGCCAGCCCCCCAGGCATTGTGTCCTCTGGCCTGTGTGGTCCTCCGTCCTGCCCCTCCCACTCCTGTCTCCGGCCAGGCAGCTGTTCACAGAGACTCTCACTGCGGGACCCTCCATCACCTGCCGCTCCCAACCCTGGCCCTGGCTCTCTGGTGACACGCTCCTCGTTGACTTCCTGCTGCAGTCTGTGCAGCCTCTTTGGTGCTCCTCTGGGCTAGCCATCTGCCCCTTCCCTTGGTTACATGTCTCTGCAGGGAGGACAGGTTACTTCCCAGGGGTCACAGCCGCTACCTCTTCCCACGAGTCAGGCATCAGACTGCTGGGAACACACAACAAGCTTTCTGAGCGGTCTCATGAAGCCCACCCTTTCTAGGCTTCAACTGACCTAGAAAGCACTGGCAGTCCCCTCCCCTGCTGCGAGTGGGCCCGGCCTCCCAGCACGGCTCTCCCACACTTCCTCCAACAGCTGAAGCTGTCGCAGGGCTGCGACAAAGGCAGCAGGGTATATGGTCGAAGAGGGGTCAAAAGTGCACCCCAACTGCCACCCTTGTTTCAAAACAAGGTTTACATGATTTAATATNCAGGTAGATAGAGATAACCTCCAAGATCCCTTCAGACTCCAGGATCTTATGAGCTCAGTTAGTTGAATTTTCAAATTAGAATCAACAAAAAGTAACACCATAGCATAAATGAGAATGCATCAAAATAGAAAAGCTCACATGTCATTTTGAAAACCCAATACACGTAGCACACAGAGGTGCAAAGTCAGAGAAAAAAGCTGTCATGTACCCAGAGTTCAAGGAGAGGTAAGCCCAAAGACCGACAAAGACAATGGAAGTCTGACTTGGGCAGCGGACACAGACAGAGGTCCACTGGGGCAGAGTCCAGCTGAATATATTAATACTGAACGAGCTGCTTCCAGTGAGAGCAAGACAGAGGCTTCGGTAAGAGGCACAGTCGATGTGAAACAGAAACTCAAGCAATGATATGATCAGTGTGCTCAATAATCGCAGAAAATAATGAGCAGTAATCAAAGAAGAGTGTGAAAATGTAACAGAGAAGACAGAAGTGATGTAATCCTGCAACCACGAGCCGGAGGTTGCAGAGCCCAGGATGTTTATGTCAGAAATCCGAGGACAAAGAGCCGAGGATCAGGGTAGGGGAAGCAGNAGAGATCAATTTAGCAACGCCAAGGTTCAGCTGAAGATAGTTGAATCACATCCCAGTGATACGACTTTTAAATAAATATCATAGAACACTCAGGTGTGGGAATAACTACATTATCTTCTATCTATTTACCTATTGTTAATCACTGTTAAAAATATCACGATACCTCACAGGATGAAATGCTACTCAGTTACTTCTAAAAAATGAAGTAGTTCTTCATGTGCTGACTTAGAAAACACCCAAAATGTATATAAAAAATTATGATACAAAATGCATAACTCTATTTGTGGAGAAAAATACATATACAACCACATTCTTAAATATTTAAAAAAAACTGCAGGAAGGATAGGAAACATCAACAGAGGTTACCTCTGGAGAGCAGGCTTGGGGGTTGGTGAAACTATAATAGTGTAGTATTTTTATAATTTAAATTTAAGTACTGCCAAAAACTGGAAGGTGGGTAGAGCAGACAGAACAACAGGAGGATGGGTAATGAGTACACAGGCAGGTAATCATGCTATTCCTTTCACCTTTGGGTAGGTTTGAAAATCTCCATAATGAAAAGTTTAACAATCATCAAGTGTAAAAAGAAAATAGTTTCAATCTAGTCTGTGTCCCACAAAATAACTTTAGAAATAAACCCTGGAGTCCATATTCTCTGAGCACAAATGCAGGTAGATAGAGATAACCTCCAAGATCCCTTCAGACTCCAGGATCTTATGAGCTCAGTTA
>NW_007735145.1:66952-67978 GCF_000696425.1 Galeopterus variegatus | reverse complement strand
CACCTCACTCTCCAGCCAGGCCTCTTTTCTGACCTCCAGACTCATGTCCAACTGTCTGCTAGTCACCTCCACCTGATGTGCTGCAGGCCACTCACGTTCAACAAGCCCCAAAGTAAAAACAGCTGTCCCAAAACTCTTTCAGTTGGCATGACTGTGGGTCCAGACATCAAAGCTGGAAATCATTCTAGACCCTTCATCTGGCCCCATCCCAACACCAAACTGTGATTTTGCCACTTAAAATAGTCCCTGAATTGTTCCCCTCCTCTCTACATCACTGTCTGCACTTAGGCCCTCCTTTCCTGGCTGTGAATGGGAAAAGCCTCCTGGTTCCAGTCCTTCCCCCTTATACCATCATCCCCGTAGCCAGCAGAAGGATCACTGCAAGAGAGGAAATGTTCCAACAAAGGCTGTTATGATGATCTATCTCACATATGGTTCTGAGTTACTTTTGCATTAGAGAGATTTATAGTTCCCTGTAGAAGCTGATATGTGAGGGTATGACAGGATAATGCCCCCCAAAGATGTCCCTGTCCTGATTTCCAGAACCTGTGAGTACGTTAACCATACATGGCAGAAGGGACATTGTGATTAAATTAAAAATTTTGAGATGGCAAATCATCCTGGATTATTTCTTTAAACAGAAAGATCTTTATAAGAGGGAGGCAGGAGTATCAGAGAAAGAGGAGACACTGTGATGGAAGCAGAGGGGACAGAGGGATTGAAATAACCTAAAGGACAGAGACTGAGACAGATTGAGACTGACACACAGACAAAGAGATTGAAAGAAAGTGAGAGACAGACACAGACAGAGACTGGGAGATGTATGCTATTATCTTTGAAGATGGAGGATGGGGCCAATAGCCAAGTGACAGAGTTTGGGTATGTTGTCCCTACAAAGCACATGCTGAAATTTGATCCCTAATGTGGCAGTGTGGAGAACTGTTTGGGTCATGGGGCTGGATCCGTCATGAACAGATTAGTGCCCTGTGGGGTGAGTGAGTTCTCGCTCTATTAGTTCCTGTGAGA
>NW_007735145.1:63365-65479 GCF_000696425.1 Galeopterus variegatus | reverse complement strand
CAAAAAGGACAAACAAAACAAAACAAAAGTAAAAGTCAATAGTAGCTACAACAGAAGGTCATGAGGACACAATGACACCCTCACAGACCTTGGGGCGTCAGGAACACTAGGCGGGGACTCCTCCTCCTCACCCTCAGACAGAGGGGTGGAGGACACTTGATGTTAATCCCCTATTGCTTAGGCTCATTTCTTTCGCTATTTGCCTGTATACTTATTTTTCCAAAGTAGCATTTAGGATTACATATGCTTATGCACCTAATAACGAACTCAAGAAATTAAAAACAGACTAAGCCAACATCTGACGGTCTTAATGAAGAACAAGCTAAAAAGGTACAAGTGGCCTTAAAGATCTGTTGCTTCATTCTACAGACAATGAAACAGAGGCCCAGAGAGGCGAAATGCCTTGGCTAACACCACAGCAAGAGTGCTAAAACTGAGAATCCAAACTTCTCATTTTTCTTTTCTTTTTTTTTTTTTGTCTTTTTCCATGTCCGGCAATGGATCGCAACCCTCAGTGTCGCGCCCGTACCGGACCGGGACCGGCCACAGGATCGCAACCCTCGGTGTTGCGTCCGCACCTCGCTCAGCCAGTGAGTGGGAACCGGTCTGTATGTGGGATCCAAACCCTCGGCGAGAGCGCCACCGCACTTCCCAAGTGGTGCACTGTAGCAGTGCGCCACCAGGCTGGCCCCTAAACTTCTCATTTTTCAACTCGGTAATGAATCATAAAGAACTCTCCCATGATTGGTCATTTTGAACATCAGAAAAAGGAACCTAGTTATCTCCTGAAGTTTAACTAAGTAGCCCTCACTGATACCTTACCCACAAAGAACACAGAATCCACTACAGTAAATCTCAGTAAGAAGCAGGTTTCAGCTGCCAAGAAAGGATGTGGAAAGAAATGAAGGGGCCAAAGAAACTCTACCAGGGGAAATGCTTTCCCAGGAAGGGGCATGATACCAACCTAAGTGAGGGTATTTATAGTCACACAACAAAGGGATGACTTCAATGATACCTCCTGAGCTGGGAGAAAAAGCATTTCACAGATATCCAGAAGATCAAGGAATATGTCTAACAGTTTGCCTGGAAACTGGCATGGCCCTCATCTGACAACAAGAGAATGCCCGCCTGGCACAGCTGCCCTGAANGCATGATACCAACCTAAGTGAGGGTATTTATAGTCACACAACAAAGGGATGACTTCAATGACACCTCCTGAGCTGGGAGAAAAGGCATTTCACAGATATCCAGAAGATCAAGGAATATGTCTAACAGTTTGCCTCGAAACTGGCATGGCCCTCATCTGACAACAAGAGAATGCCCGCCTGGCACAGCTGCCCTGAAGAAATTTCAACTCCATTTTGAGGAAAAAGAAAGGTGCAGATGTGGGGAAAGACAGAATAATTAGTAATGTATAAAATTACAAAAACATATTTAAACAAGCTATTGTTTGTTCAGGACTCAGACGAGTCTAACTGGTTGCATAGAGTATCTTTATAGACTCACTTATAGACTAGGTTTGAGAGTTTCTTATTAATCTCTTTGGGAAGAAGGGGATCAAATAGATTCCCTGTCTAGATCCGTCACCTACTGTGAAAGACAATGATCCGCTCCTGGGGTTTCCTGGGAACTGCTCAGTATGGCCAGGACATAGGAAGGTTATTTTGGAACAAGGGAACCCCTGGCCCCAGAGGCCTCCTCTGGCCTCAGTGCTAGCATGAGGCTCTGTGGGCTTGCAGCTCCTGCGCTTGCTTCAGGCCAACTGTGAACCAGGACTAAATTCCAGAATCTCAACTAATAGGAGGAGTGTGCTCTACACAGACTGGCCTTTATTTCTACCTGGGTCTCCTGGGAGCTGCTTTGACTTCCCAGAAAACATATTTTTAAAAAAGTCTGTGTAGGGGCCGGCCCGGTGGCGCACTGCTACAGTGCGCCGCTTGGGAGCGCAGCGGCGCTCCCGCCGAGGGTTCGGATCCCACATACAGACCGGTTCCCGCTCACTGGCCTAGCGAGGTGCGGACGCGACACCGAGGGCTGCGATCCCATTGCCGGTCCGGTCCGGTACGGGCGCGACACTGAGGGTTGTGATCCGTTGCCGGACATGAAAAAAGACA
>NW_007735145.1:57296-62365 GCF_000696425.1 Galeopterus variegatus | reverse complement strand
CCCTTCACATGCCAGGCTGAGTCCCCAGACCCCTCACATACCAGGCTGGGTCACCAGACCCGTCACATGCAGATCTATGAGGTAGGTAACCAGCAAACTGGTCTTGGACCCATAGGTTTTAGAGCATGGCCATGCAGGTGGGCACCTGAGGCAGATGTCAGCCAAGATGGCGGCACCATGCATGCACACTAACTCCACCCCCCCCCACAATTTGCTTACAAAGAATGTACCGCACCACCCCCAACTGGACGGGTGGGCGAGGGGGCCTTATTAAACTATTCCATTTTCCCAACAATCTACCCCTTCAGGGTCATAATCCTGCCAACTGGGCCAACCGCTGGGCTGGGGCTGGGTCTGGTGCTCACAGACCCCTCAAGCCCATTGTCCAGACTGGGTCACGAACCCCGGGCAGGTAAAAGAACTTTACAGTCTGTTGAGGTACTTCTGCAAGGCTGGCCAAGTAACATGGCTCAATCCTCTTAATTCTATAGCCCAAAGGCTCCAGCTTCTCTTAAGTATGAAAAGCAGAGAAGCCAAGATGTGTAGTTAATGTAAAGTAATATTGCCTACTGGGAGGACATGCAGACATAAGTGGCACTATATTGCAGTAAGAGAAAGCTGGCATTATTTGTCCGGCTCATAGCCCATTTAATGCTCTGTATAGCCAGTGAAAAAGCCTGAAGGTACCTGGAGAATGACTGTAGACTATCAAGAACTAAACAAAGTACTGCCTCCTTTGCATGCAGCTGTGCCTTCAGTTCACTACTTGATGGATCAGCTGATGACTGAGCTGGGAACTTATCATTACATATTGGACCTTGCAAATGCTTTTCTTTCTATTCCAATCTTGGCTGATAGCCAAGATCAGTTTGCCTTCGGCTGGGAAGGAAGACAGTGGACCTTTCAAGTATTGCCCCCAAGGTTATCTGCATAGCTCAACAATCTGTCATGGCTTAGTGGCTGAGGACCTAGCCAGGTGGACTAAGCCCAGCACAGTTACAATATCCCACTACATTGATGAAGTGTTACTAACCTCTGATTCTCTTGCAGATGTAACCCAGGCAGCTCCAATGCTGTTAAGTCATTTGGAACAATGTGGGTGGGCCGTGAACACAGAAAAAGTGTGAGGACCTGGGCTGTCAGTCAAAATCCTGGGAGTGGTCTGGTCAGGTAAGATGAGGGTCATCCCAGAAGCTACTATAGAAAAGATACAGGCATACCCTTGACCCACAACGGTAGCTCAGCTACAGACATATTTGGGACTTTTGGGGTATTGGAGAGCTTTTGTACCCCATATGGCCCAAATGTCATGCCCACTATATGCATTGACAAAGAAAGGAGCCCTCTGGGATTGGACTAAGGAAGTTAAACAAGCTTATCGGATTACAAAAAGGGCAATACAGCATGTACAGGCTTTACAAGTGGCAGACCCCACTAAGCTGTTTGAGTTAGATGTACATATAACGCAGGAGAGGTTAGGATGAGGTTTGTGGCAGAGACAGGACTGATTCTGCACACCTGTAGGATTCTGGTCTCAGCTCTGGAAGGGTGCTGAAGTGTGTTATACCCTAATAGAAAAGCAGTTAGCAGCTGTGTATTTTGCCTTGATAGCCACTGAAGATAACACAGGAACTGCCAAAGTCCTAGTAAAGATGACATACCCCACAATAGGTTGGCTGTGCAAATGGGCAACCAACCCTAAAATGGGTATAGCTCAGACTCCCACTTTGTCTAAATGGGGAGCATATACAGAACAAAGGAGCACTGTGTCAATGAGTCCTCTGTCCAAAGAGTTGCAAACTATGCTAAGCCCAGTAGAGGTTGTGGAGAACACTGACACAACCATTACCCATGGAGGTGGAGTCTACACCTTTCCATGAGGGACAGGGACCTATCACAGAGCAAGTTTGGTATACAGATGGCTCTAGCATGGGACCTTCAGTATCATGGACAGGTATTGCTGTCCAGCCCTTAACAGATATCATGTGGTATGAAAAATGGCACAAGGCAAAGCAGTCAATGGGCTGAATTGAGAGCAGTATGGATGGTGATAAAAATGAGCCTGGGCCATTAACCATCTGTACTGACAGCTGGGCTGTGTACAAAGGTCTAACCCTTTGGATTTCTACTTGGAAGTATCAACAGTGGATGGTAGGCCACTGACCCCTGTGGGGACAAGCCATGTGGCAAGAGTAATGGGAATTGGGACATGAGAAAGAAGTAACCCTTTTTCATGTCACAGGACATCTCCCCTAGCCAGTCCAGGAAATGATGAAGCCGATGCCTTGGCTAAGGTAAGATGGCTGGAGAGAGCCCCAGCTACCGATGCAGCCCAGTGGTTACATCAATGAATGCAGCATGCTGGCAGCAAAACCATGTGGATGGAGGCTTAAAGATGGGCCCTGCCTATAAAATGGGAAGATATAGTGAATGCCTGTCATGCTTGTCCAGTATGTGCTGAAGAAAGTCCACACCCTCGGCAAATGCCCCATACAGATGGGCAAATAACTCCAGGAAGGGTGTCCCTGACTCGATGGCAAGTGGACTTTGTCAGACCACTGCCAAGGTCAGAGAATTTCAGATACATCTTCACAGCCTTTGATACAGCTACTGGTCTTCTGTTTGTATGGTCTTGCAAGGCCCCAGACCAGGTAAACACTGTGAAGGCACTGAATAGCCTTATGGCCATGTATATTCGGCCTGTTTGGGCCTGTAGTCATAGAGAATGATGATGGAACCCACTTTACTGGACATGGGGTTCAGAGGTGGGCCTCCCAGTTGTCTATTCGGTGGAAGTTGCATGTGCCATATCATCCCCAGGCAGCAGGAATGATTGAATGGTACAATGGTCTTTTAAAAAAGGTACTAAGGCTATCTACCCAACCCCCATCCCTGAAGGGGTGGACGCGGCAGTTACGGCTGACAGTCAGGATTCTAAATGAGAGACCCCGCAAGGGCGGGTCCTCTCCAGTGGAAGCTCTGTTGCGTAGGGCTGCAGCACCTATACAGCTACAAGTCACTACTAAAGATAAGTTTTGAAGCCAGGATATGGCAATAATGGAAATATTCTCTTACCGGCACCAACCTATTTGCAACAGGGACAGACAGCACAATGGGCATGGCCTTGGAGAATAAAAGCCCCCCATATACGCTAGGTAGGTTTAATAGAGACTTGGGGAAAAGCATTAGAGGAAGACTTGCAAGTTTCACCTTGGGTGACAAATACCTGGCTTCCTTGAATAAAGGTAACATGGCCTGGAACAGATAAATGCTCTATTGCAAAGGGCACATTTATATTATCTTTATGGCCAATTATGAGTTCCCCTATACTGTTACATGTAGAACCTACAGATCCAACAGTGTTAGCAGATAAAGTGTGGTATCATAAAACAGGTAAGATACGTATTCCTGCAACCATCCTTTCTCAGGATGGCAAACTAGCATGTACCTTACCAGAGGGGCGAGAACTTCCCCTACTGGTACCAATAACCCTTCTATCTTTTTGCCCATAGTGTTCTAGCTGCAGGCACTGCACCAGAGTCATGTGATCAATGTGTCGGCCTACTGAATAGGCACTGAACTGCCCATCAGTCTGACTACAGGATTCCCACAGAAAATCACACCAATGATGACTACTAACTGGACATATGCAGCAAACAGTTAAAAGGACAGAACTATAAGCCTTAAGGCATATTGAACAGACAAAAGGTTATGTAAATGTAACGGTCATTTATCTTCACTAAAAGAACACCTTGGAAGATTCTGAATGTGTAGATTGTATGGTGAGGGACCCTGAAGGGGTATATTGTGAGGAAAATAGTTTAGTCAGGCCCCTTTGCCTCAGGTCTGGTTGGGGGTTGTGCAGCACATTCTTTGTAAACAAAAAAAAACTAGTTGCATGTAGGTGGACTTAGTGCACATGTACGCCCATGTATCTTTTTAGTTTGTTGCTGCTATTGTGTGTCCTTGAGTTTGCAAAGCAGCAGCTGGCTAGCAGAGAGCTTGTGTCTAAAAATAGAGCATGTTTACTTTGCTGGTAGCTGCTCAGTTTTCTTTGGACTTTGCTGGTAGCAGTTGAGTTTCTGAGTTTTCTCTTTGGACTGCCTAGCTCGTAGACATGTGTGTGCTGAATAAAGCTTACTATTCCTTCAACCAGGTCTCCAAGGACCTTTTTCCTGTTACCTAGTCACAGCTCCAAGGACCTTTTTCCAGTTACCTAGCTTGTAACCTGCGTGTGAAGGGTTTGTGACCCAGTCTGGACAACGGGCTTAAGGGGTCTGTGAACTCCAGACCCAGCCCTAGCTCTACAGTACTCAACACAAAGCCCCTTCCTTCAGGTATGTAAGGACCCCAAAGCATTTAGGTTGGCTTCCACCTGCTCAGTCTTAAGGAGAGTCTGTGGAGAAGCCCTGTCCAGGTTTACNAGCATATACAGAACAAAGGAGCACTGTGTCAATGAGTCCTCTGTCCAAAGAGTTGCAAACTGTGCTAAGCCCAGTAGAGGTTGTGGAGAACACTGACACAACCGTTACCCATGGAGGTGGAGTCTACACCTTTCCATGAGGGACAGGGACCTATCACAGAGCAAGTTTGGTATACAGATGGCTCTAGCATGGGACCTTCAGTATTGTGGACAGGTATTGCTGTCCAGCCCTTAACAGATATCATGTGGTATGAAAAATGGCACAGGGCAAAGCAGTCAATGGGCTGAATTGAGAGCAGTATGGATGGTGATAAAAATGAGCCTGGGCCATTAACCATCTGTACTGACAGCTGGGCTGTGTACAAAGGTTTAACCCTTTGGATTTCTACTTGGAAGTATCAACAGTGGATGGTAGGCCACTGACCCCTGTGGGGACAAGCCATGTGGCAAGAGTAATGGGAATTGGGACATGAGAAAGAAGTAACCCTTTTTCATGTCACAGGACACTCCCCCTTAGCCAGTCCAGGAAATGATGAAGCCGATGCCTTGGCTAAGGTAAGATGGCTGGAGAGAGCCCCAGCTACCGATGCAGCCTAGTGGTTACATCAATGAATGCAGCATGCTGGCAGCAAAACCATGTGGATGG
>NW_007735145.1:52348-56328 GCF_000696425.1 Galeopterus variegatus | reverse complement strand
TATGTGCTGAAGAAAGTCCACACCCTCGGCAAATGCCCCATACAGATGGGCAAATAACTCCAGGAAGGGTGTCCCTGACTCGATGGCAAGTGGACTTTGTCGGACCACTGCCAAGGTCAGAGAATTTCAGATACATCTTCACAGCCTTTGATACAGCTACTGGTCTTCTGTTTGTATGGTCTTGCAAGGCCCCAGACCAGGTAAACACTGTGAAGGCACTGAATAGCCTTATGGCCATGTATATTCGGCCTGTAGTCATAGAGAGTGACGATGGAACCCACTTTACTGGACATGGGGTTCAGAGGTGGGCCTCCCAGTTGTCTATTCAGTGGAAGTTGCATGTGCCATATCATCCCCAGGCAGCAGGAATGATTGAACGGTACAATGGTCTTTTAAAAAAGGTACTAAGACTATCTACCCAACCCCCATCCCTGAAGGGGTGGACACGGCAGCTATGGCTGACAGGATTCTAAATGAGAGACCCCACAAGGGCGGGTCCTCTCCAGTGGAAGCTGCAGCACCTATACAGCTACAAGTCACTACTAAAGATAAGTTTTGAAGCCAGGATATGGCAATAATGGAAATATTCTCTTACCGGCACCAACCTGTTTGCAACAGGGACAGACAGCACAATGGGCATGGCCTTGGAGAATGAAAGCCCCCCATATACGCTAGGTAGGTTTAATAGAGACTTGGGGAAAAGCATTAGAGGAAGACTTGCAAGTTTCACCTTGGGTGACAAATACCTGGCTTCCTTGAATAAAGGTAACATGGCCTGGAACAGATAAATGCTCTATTGCAAAGGGCACATTTATATTATTTTTATGGCCAATTATGAGTTCCCCTATACTATTACATGTAGAACCTACAGATCCAACAGTGTTAGCAGATAAAGTGTGGTATCATAAAACAGGTAAGATACGTATTCCTGCAACCATCCTTTCTCAGGATGGCACACTGGCATGTACCTTACCAGAGGGGCGAGAACTTCCCCTACTGGTACCAATAACCCTTCTATCTTTTCGCCCATAGTGTTCTAGCTGCAGGCACTGCACCAGAGTCATGTGATCAATGTGTCGGCCTACTGAATAGGCACTGAACTGCCCATCAGTATGACTACAGGATTCCCACAGAAAATCACACCAATGATGACTACTAACTGGACATATGCAGCGAACAGTTAAAAGGACAGAACTATAAGCCTTAAGGCATATTGAACAGACAATAGGTTATGTAAATGTAATGGTCATTTATCTTCACTAAAAGAACACCTTGGAAGATTCTGAATGTGTAGATTGTATGGTGAGGGACCCTGAAGGGGTATATTGTGAGGAAAATAGTTTAGTCAGGCCCCTTTGCCTCAGGTCTGGTTGGGGGTTGTGCAGCACATTCTTTGTAAACAAGTTGCATGTAGGTGGACTTAGTGCACATGTAAGCCCATGTATCTTTTTAGTTTGTTGCTGCTATTGTGTGTCCTTGAGTTTGTGAAGCAGCAGCTGGCCAACAGAGAGCTTGCGTCTAAAAATAGAGCATGTTTACTTTGCTGGTAGCTGCTCAGTTTTCTTTGGACTTTGCTGGTAGCTGCTCAGTTTTCTTTGGACTTTGCTGGTAGCAGTTGAGTTTCTGAGTTTTCTCTTTGGACTGCCTAGCTCGTAGACATGTGTGTGCTGAATAAAGCTTACTATTCCTTCAACCACAGCTCCAAGGACCTTTTTCCAGTTACCTAGCTTGTAACCTGCGTGTGAAGGGTTTGTGACCCAGTCTGGACAACGGGCTTAAGGGGTCTGTGAGCTCCAGACCCAGCCCTAGCTCTACAGTACTCAACACAAAGCCCCTTCCTTCAGGTATGTAAGGACCCCAAAGCATTTTGGTTGGCTTCCACCTGCTCAGTCTTAAGGAGAGTCTGTGGAGAAGCCCTGTCCAGGTTTACAGAGCTCCTGGTCGGTTTTTCTACCGTTTCTTTCTTAAAAATGAAATGGCAACTAACAAACAGCAAGCATTTGTGGAAAGCCTACAGCATAAAAAAGAGAAGTCAAAGCAAATAAATAGAAAAAGAAACATTTCAGGGAACAGAAAAAAATATGCAAGAATGGTTCTTATCTTCCCTAGAGATACACAGGGAAGTACTTGTGAAGTGATAAGATTACTGAGATTTAAAAAAAATAATAATTAAAAAAATTAATGAGANGGTATGTCTGAACAGCTTTTATGTTAAATGGCTGCATCTCTTTTTCCTGGTTGTATTACAAGGATGGACATGTAACTGACTTGGGGAGTATTTCTCCTACCTGGTATCACAAACCTGCACTTCAAGCAACATTAATTGGACTTCCTAAATGGGAACCAATAAGACTGCCCGAACCCACACAGTATAGACTAGGAGCTGGACTGCTGGTAGGGATAAATTTTCTGTGTGATAGACACCCCAACGTGGAGCTTGGAGGAGACTCGGGCTTATGGCAAGAGACTCTAGTTGCCTCCCAGTGATGACTACTGGGACTTTGGAATAGAGAAGTTAAATGGTTTTTATAGGATCGTGTTACCAGAGGAATGCCAAGAAGGAAGTACCTAGCCTCTTTTCCCCTAGAACAGACTCTGGAACCATGTAAGAGGCTGCTGGATTCTTTTGTCACGAGTGCCCTTCACACAGCTCTCCACTGACAAAGGGCTGCTTGGTTTGCAGATGGCAGTTCCAAGGTGAACAGGCAACATGTCTGGAAGGCCACTACTCTGATCGAAGAAGGTAAAAACAAACCAGCCCAGTGGACTGAATCACATGCTCTTTTCCTAGCAGTGAAGGAAGAACTGAACAGGGTGTAAAAGCCCCTATATCTGGGTTTTTGCTGACTCATGGGCAGTGGCCAATGGCCTGGCCAAATGGTCAGGCAGGAGGGCAATGGAAATCATGCCTATTAAAGAGGTGCCCATGTGGGGCACAGCTCTACGCATTCACTATGGAAATGTGGGGGTGCATTAAAATAGAACATGTCAACGGCCACCAGAAGGGTTCCGTTCCAGGTTCAGAAGGTGACTGAAATCAACAAGGAGATGTTCCTGTGGGCTTGTTTGAGGAGGTCACCCGTGTCCATGAAATGACTGGACATGGCAGGAGGGGCACTGAAATGCAGAGGTTGGCTGAGTCTAGTATCCTCCTCAGAGTAACAGTTCTACAGAGAAGTGGAAAAGGCAATTAAAACACTGTCTAAGATGGGGTGGGGTGGGGGATAAAAGCATGCAGGGCTGGCTTATATGCTCTCAAGAGAGTGTGGTCACACTCAACATGAGTGGGACTAAAGTAGTGTACCCACTAAACAGTCCTCTGTTTTTCTGGTGCGTCTTGGGAAGCGACTATGCAATTCTTGCCAAGGGAGGTGTACACTGGTATAAACAACTATACTTTTTTCTTCCTTCTCTATATCACCTCACCTCCCCGCCCACCCCCACCAACCTGATGCAGGTGATCACAGGACCAGGGCTGCAACTCCAAGTGCTGGAAGCNAAACATTTCAGGGAACAGAAAAAAATATGCAAGAATGGTTCTTATCTTCCCTAGAGATACATAGGGAAGTACTTGTGAAGTGATAAGATTACTGAGAAAAAAAATAATAATTAAAAAAATTAATGAGATTTGCATTAAATTAATCCAATAGTGCTAGGGGTGTAGGATTGTGACTTAAGAAATATACTTTGGATTATGAAAGTTGAACTCTTTAAACAGGCTTTATGTAAAGAGCTGTGTCTCCTTTACTGGATATTTTATGGGAATGGATATTATGTCTGGCTGGGGAATACTTCCTCTACCTGGTTCTATATTGTAAAATCAAAACCTGTTAATAAAATCCTAGTGAAGGCTACAAGTAAGAACGTAAGGGTTGATGGAATTAAGGTTAAAGTTTGTAGGAGAACTGGTATGTCTGAACAGCTTTTATGTTAAATGGCTGCATCTCTTTTTCCTGGTTGTATTACAAGGATGGACATGT
>NW_007735145.1:49871-50547 GCF_000696425.1 Galeopterus variegatus | reverse complement strand
CTAAGATGGGGTGGGGTGGGGGATAAAAGCATGCAGGGCTGGCTTATATGCTCTCAAGAGAATGTGGTCACACTCAACATGAGTGGGACTAAAGTAGTGTACCCACTAAACAGTCCTCTGTTTTTCTGGTGTGTCTTGGGAAGCGATTATGCAATTCTTGCCAAGGGAGGTGTACACTGGTATAAACAACTATACTTTTTTCTTCCTTCCCTATATCACCTCACCTCCCCGCCCGCCCCCACCAACCTGATGCAGGTGATCACAGGACCAGGGCTGCAACTCCAAGTGCTGGAAGCAAGGCTGATTCCTAAGCGAGAAACTATATATTTTTAAACCTTATGTCAGAATTACTAAGGGCCTACTGGGGTGGGTTGTGCCTTCACCCCATCTGGCAAAGTAAGGGTTAACAATTAATGCAGTTATATTGTCAGGTGGTAAGAACAGTTCTCTAGTTCTGCACCTATGTAATCTTAGACTATCTGAATGGGAGCAGACAAGGGAGAGGAATTTGCTACATTAAGTTGCTGCGCACAACCTAGACCAGCACAGCGGCAGAACCTAATGCCCCTTCCAAAGGCAGAAATGGTTGGGTATAAATGAGGAGAAGGAAGAACAGCAGCTGAGGGTAAAGGAATGAATAAGTGAATTAGGGCCGAGCCCGTGGTGCGCTCCCGCC
>NW_007735145.1:47349-48249 GCF_000696425.1 Galeopterus variegatus | reverse complement strand
ATAATAAAAAATATATATTAGGTCTCTCCTCCATTCCTGGCACACAGCTCCTAAAGCTCTCGGAATCTCTGAAATGATAAGTGATAAGAGGACTGGTGGCTGGGGAGTCCTGGATAAAGCCAGGACGGGGCCTGGTTGCCGGGGAAACCAACCATGTGATTAGGGAGGGAAGAGGGGCTGAAGGTTGAGTTAATTACAATGGCCAAAATTTAATCAACTATGCCTACACAAGGAAGCCTCCACAAGTACAGCAATACTCCCCCATCTGCAGTTTCGATTTCCATGGTTTCAGCAACTGTGGTCCAAAAATATTAAATGGAAAATTCCAGAAATAAACAATTCATAAGTTTGAAATTACATGCTCTCCTGAGCAGTGTGATGAAATGTCTGTCCTGCCGTGCCTGCCTGGGATGTGAATCATCCCTTTGTCCAGCATATCCACACTGTACATGCTACCCACCCATCAGTCACTTAGTAGCTAGCTGGGTTATCAGACTGACTGTCACAGTGCTTGTGTTCATGTCACCCTTATTTTACTTAATAATAGCCTCAAAGCACAAGAATAGTGATGTTGGCATACTGATATAATTGTTCTATTTTATTATTAAGCTATTACTGTTAATCTTTTAGTGTACCTAATTTATAAATTACTCATTGGTATGCATGTATAGGAAAAAAATACTATAGAGTTCAGAATTATCTTTGGTTTCAGGCATCTACTGGGTGTCTTCTAACCCTGCGGATTAGGGGTGACCACTGCACCTAAAAGAACAGTGTTAGGGCCAAGCCCGTGGCGCACTCAGGAGAGTGTGGCGCTGGGAATGCAGCAGCGCTCCTGCCGTGGGTTCGGGCGGTGCGGCCCGTCTCAAAAAGGACAAAAAAAAAAAAAAAAAAAAAAAG
>NW_007735145.1:44443-47038 GCF_000696425.1 Galeopterus variegatus | reverse complement strand
ATGGATGCTCCAAGACCCCTCCACATACCTTGCCCTAGGTACTTCTTCCTCTGGCTGTTCACTTGTATCCTTTGTAATATCCTTTATAATAAACTGCTAAACATAAGTATGTATAGCTGAGTTCTGTGAGCCGTTCCAGCAAATGAAAGAACCCAAGGAGGGGGTTGTGGGACCGTCTGATTTATAGCTGGTTGGCAAGAAGCACAGGTGACCAACTGGACCCATGACTGGACTCTGAAGTGGGGCCAGTCTTCGGGACTGAGCCCTTAACCTGTGAGGTCTGCACTAACTCCAGGTAGAGAGTGTCACAATTGAACTGAATTGTAGGACACCCAGCTGGTGTCGGAGAACTGGCTGGTATAGGAAAAACCTCCACATGGCTGGTGTCAGAAATGAGGTGTTCCAGAAATATTGAGTGTTGTGAATAAGAGCATAGAAGAAAATAGGTTTGTTTTTTTTCCTCCTATACAGGGAGAAAATGGGTGGGGTCACAAATGAAAACATTGGTTTTATGTTGATAATTGTTAAAGCTGGATGTTAAGTACATGAAGGAATCCTTAACACTATTCTCTTTAGCTGTGTAACTCTGAGATGTTTTTCACAAAATAAAGAAGGGAGGAAGTGGGATATTATGAAAAAGGGAAATCTGATAAGAGTTCTTGGAATTAAAAAATTTGATTGCTGGGCCGAGCCTGTGGCACACTCGGGAGAGTGCGGCGCTGGGAGTGCAGCAGCGCTCCTGCCGCGGGTTCAGATCCTATATAGGGATGGCCAGTATGCTCACTGGCTGAGCGCGGTGCGGCCGGTCACAAAACAAAAATTTTGATTGCTGAAATAAAAGTGAAAGAGTAGGAAAATGAAATATATTTCAGGGGGTGAGGAGAGAGAAAATTTTCAGGAGACATGGAGTATAGTCTAATATCCAACCTGCAGGAGGTCTCATATCCAACTAATAGGAGTCTCAGGACAAGACAACAGGGAAAATGAATGAAAAATGTGTTTTACAGAAGAATTATTACAGAAGAAATATTACAGAACAATTTCTGACCTCTTAAGAGCTCAAGCCTCCAGAAGGAAGGTGCCTATCTAAAGGACTTGGGCACCTGGCGGTACCTGGACACATTACCGTGAAATTTTAGATGAATCAAGAATAAAGAGATATTAAAAGATTCCAGACAGAAAGAAAAAACATTTCTCAGAAATGACCTCCCCCCAAGAAAGTCTGTTCTCAGACATTGACCTAGCACCTGGAGTTGCTGATGAGAAGTTCTAAGAGGGAGAGAGCCCTGGGGGAGGGGTGGGGAGAGAGTCCTGAGGGGGAGGGGCGAGATGTGAGTGGGGAAATTGTACAGCAGGGTCTGAGCAGAGGAAGTGAAAGGGTCTTAGCAGGAGNAACATCAATATGAGGGTATAATTTCATTACAATAATCCAACAGAGGGTCTAAAAGTATTAATATAACTACAAGAGAGGAAAGAGATGGTATTATACTATAAGACTTTTAGGGAGGGTTCTGACAGAGTAATGGGCAATTTTGAAATTAGCAGTATGCAAGGTGACACAGCCCTTGTAGTCCAATGACATCTGGTTGGTTAGGGCACAGGCTTCTGAAGCATTCCTTCCAGCCCAGCTCCACTGCCTTAAGCTGGCCATGAGGCCTAATATATACATCATATCATAACAAGAAGTCAACAAATATGTGTCTAAAACTGATAAGTCAAGAAATGACAATATAAACATGACTTTTAGCTATAGGGAAGAATCCCCAGAAGGAAGAGTTAAAAGTTAAAATTGGTTACCCCTTTTGTATTGTTTTTTTTGTTTAACTTGGTGGCTCTGGGCCAGACTGCCAGGGATTGACTCCCTGGCTCTATCACTTACTAGCTATGTAGCATTGGCAAGTTACTTGGCTTCTTCATGCCTAATTCATCATCTGCAAGATGGAAATAATATCTACATNGTGAGTGGGGAAATTGTACAGCAGGGTCTGAGCAGAGGAAGTGAAAGGGTCTTAGCAGGAGGAGGTCTGAAGAGGTGGTAAATTCTGAGGGGGGGATATCTTCTGAGTGGGGGGAAGTGTGAGGGGGTAGTTTCTAGTGCGGAGACTTTTTTAAGTGTGGGGGGGTTTAGGTTCCATTCTAAAATCTATCTCCAGCTATATATTTTTAATCAAGTGTGAAGGTCTAATAAAATCATTTGGTGGACATATATTCAGACAATTTATTTCCTATACATCCAACTTTCAGAAGTTACTAGAAAATATCAGAACAAGGAAGTAAACCAAAAAAAGGGAACAGGAAATAGTGGATTCAACCCAGGAGATAAGTCCCAGAATGGCAGCTGTGCATCAGCCAATAGAACAATCTGAACAGACTGTTTCACAAATAGGGAGATTTCCAAGAAGGAGGTCCCTGAGAAGGAAGAGGATTCATCGATTATATGGTACCACAGAGTCTTAAGAAAAGATAAGGATATGATTATGGCAAAAAGCTCAATAAAAAGAAAAAGGTGGGGCCGGCCCGGTGGCACACTTGGAAGAGTGCGGCGCTTGGGAGTGCGGTGGCGCTCCCGCCGAGGGTTCGGATCCCATATAGAGA
>NW_007735145.1:37351-43216 GCF_000696425.1 Galeopterus variegatus | reverse complement strand
CAAGTTACTTGGCTTCTTCATGCCTAATTCATCATCTGCAAGATGGAAATAATATCTACATTATGGAGATGTTATATTAGAAACACTAATCCACAAAAAACAAGTAAAAGAATATCTGGCATATGAAATATAATTTTTAAAAATTTTAATCAAAATTTAAAAAATAAACTAAAAAAACTAACAAATCATGAACAATGCTATCAAAACAATCTAGGAGAAAAATAAAATATGACAAACAAAAAGCAGAAGAATTAAAGCCATGCCTAGGTAAGCTGACAGTGAGAATGGGTCGCCTTGACCTCTGTCCTCCACCCAGGCCTGCTGGTGACCCTGCAGCTCGCTCACGTTCTGCCCACTCCTCAGGAAGCTCTCCCAGATCACTCCCAGTGCACAGGGATTATCCTACCCTTCCCACCCAGCACCTCTTTCCATTAGCAGGTGGCTAACCCACCACTTAAAAGCTTCTCCTCTCTACAATAAATAGCTTCAGTTCCTTCCACCAGTTACCACAGGTCATTTTCAGACCCTTTGGCATCATGGTCATCTTTTTTAGGTAAGTTCTGGTTTGCCACTAGAATTCTTTTGAAGACAGTGTCCTCCCATCGATTCCAGATGAGAGGCCGCACGCTCCTGCCTCCTTTCCAGGCTGTCATCACCTCTCACTCAGACACCTGCCACCTGCTGAACCTTACACCTCAAGCCTGTCCCCACCCTGTCCCTTCAGCCCCCTCAGATCACCTCAGCTCTGATCACGTCTTCCCCTCCTCTGCTTCCTACAGAACACAGCCTGCACTCCAGGGAGGGCCAAAAGGCCAGGACCATGCCTGGCTCACAACCAACCTCAGCTCTGAATTCCTTGTTGTCACCCCTGCCCACCCTGCACACCCAGTGTGGACTTTCGCTGTACCAACATCTCCCTCCTCCTTCCCTGTGCTCACTGTCTTAGTCTGTTTCTGTTGCTTATAACAAAATACCTGTAACTGGGTAATTTGTAAAGAAACAATATTTACTGCTTACAGATTCAGAAGCTGGGAAGTCCAAAGTCCAGGGAACACATCTGGTGACAGCCTTGTTGGTGGATAGTGACGCTTCACACAGAGCAGGGTGTCGCATGTTGGATGGCTGAAGCAGAGAGAGCTAACTCCTCACTCCTCCTTTTCAAGCCCTAATAACCATGCCCACGACCACCATTAAATCACCAAGAATCCATTTACTCGTATCCATTTACAATATAATCACCTCTTCAAGGCCCTACCTTTCAATTACCATAAAAGAATTCCCCACCCTCTTCAAACTGTCAGTAGAGGTTAAGTTTTGGGGGGACATTCAATCCACAGCACCCATCTTCCAGGGCCTGGCTCGGTAAAGCTTTTCTCCCATCAGGGCATTTCCCTTCATGGTCCTCCTCTTGGGTTCTCTGTGATTTAACCCATTGTCTTGTCCCAGTTTAGACCCCCCGATCTCTGCAGCCCAGGACTGCAGAAGCAGCACTGGACTATTTAGATAGTGCTTGCAAATAGTCAGCTCCCCACAGAGATGGCAGAAGGAGGCAGTAATGAAAGAAGGCCATCAGTGGTGGCACAGGGTGGGACACGTCTCTCCCCTGTTCAGGATGCTGTGTTCTTTGGCAGCCATGCCTTGCATTTGGTACACACTGAACCGGTAGGCAACAAAATCTTTGCTCTTCAATCAGGTCTCTCCTACTTCCTTTCCCTATGCAATCTTTTAATGCTAAGTGTAGGACTTCATATCTCATCTCCTCTAGAAGTGCTTGAAGGATGGGAGCTGCTACTGCCTGCCTTAAAAGTGTGCAAGTGCCTGATGGCAAAACATTTGAGCACAAGGCCTAAAAGGCCATCTAATCTTACACGTCCTCACCTCTCAGGAGCCCTCTAGCTTTGCTCAGACAGAGCCTGACAGGGAAGGCACCAGCTCCTAAGATGACCCACACCCCTGTGGAACACACTGGAAAAGCCCATGAGCAGAGGCTTCCCCCAAGGCCACTCTCCAAAAACAGTCAAAAGTGGCACCTTTTCTTTGTGTGCTTCCCACGTTGGGAGAACTTGATGTCATTTATGGCAGGGTATTTAATTAGTAAATCCTCCTATCAGGCCAAATTCTGTCTTCCTAGTGTGTCTACTTACTGGTCCTAATTTTTGGAAACCACAGAGTAAATTTCACCGGTTGTATGTTCACCATTTAAGTAGTTGAGAACAGCTACAGTGCTCCCTTGACATCTCCTCCAGACACAATAAAACGATCACAAGGTTCTCAGATACTGGAAAGCGAAGATAGGAAGGACATGGTGCAAACTCCAACTGAAGATGATGTTGAAAGGTACAGAAACAGAATTAAGAAATCCACTCCAGGTGTTTCCAACTATGATGCCACCTGTTATTAAGCTCTTTGGTGCCTCTGGTAAAATTGCTACTACAGTAGATGAAGCTACGGTAAAGTATTAACCGTGTGGTATTTAAAAAATGTCCACTTACAAAAGTTTTAATATGGTATATACAAATATGGGAATACTGCCTCTACTGCTTTGCAAACCACAGGAAAAAGAGTTTCAAAACAGCTTGTCAAATATTAGCTTGGGGTCTGCCATAAACCTCTAGGTCTTCTAATATATTTGAGTCAAAACACTGACCTCTAATCTTGACTTTTTAGATGATCCCAAAGAATACTCCCATCCAGAGGTGTATGTTTTTGCCAGGCCCCCTGGAAATCCTAAGGAAAAAGACTATGGACATGTCTGTTCCTTCCATTGTTCATCTCCCAGCACCAGGAGCTGCAATAGATTTGCCACCTCACAAAACTGGCAAATGGCCCACTGCTTGATCACACCAAGACTAACGGCCCCGCTCACAAGAACAGCAAGTGCTGCTCAACACCCACCACGGACGTCTTTCTGTTTATTTGCCCATCACCTCCATCCCCCTTGTTTTTTTTGAAAACAGCAGCCACGTTATTTCGGACTATCATCCCCTCACCAACTCCTACTCTGTGGTGCTAGGAAGGATTTTTTGGAAACCGCAGCCACGTTATTTCGGACTATCATCCCCTCACCAACTCCTACTCTGTGGTGCTAGGAAGGAATGCCACTACTGGCATTCTTCACACCCCAAATCAGGCCAGAGCCCTGCCTCAGGATTTTTCGAACTGGAGTTATGGCTGGGACAGGAAGAGGAGGGCGATGTGGGGTAAGGAAGAGCTCTCCCCACTAGAAAGGCTGTGGAGATGAATGCCGGGGCACTCCTCACAGTGAGAGAGAACAAGAGAGGAGACTGACTGAGCCCCTGAGGCCCTCAGAACTGCCTGGTCCTACCTTATTGCCCAAACTCCTCCTTTGATTCTGTGAGCTACTCCCAGGATCCCTTCGGCAAATCTCTTTTTCTGCTGATACTAAAAATGCATTTCTGTTACTGGCAATAACAAGAGTCCTGACAGCCAACATAAGAGCCAGCCTGAAGGATATGCTTAAAAGAGGCTGGTCTACCATTTCGGCTATTTTACACTTGATCCAACCAACATTTACTGAGCAGCTATCATCAGCCAGGCATGGTTCCAAATGCCAGAAAAAAAGACATGGTTTCTGATCTCAAAAAATTCAGTCTATTATAATCAGAGGCTTAGAGAATACAATTGAGAAAACACTTATTCCACCAAAGTAATCTTGTAAGTCTAAAAAGTTCCACCAAAGTAATCTCGTAAGTCTAAAAGCATCTAAAATCTAATATGACAAAAACACAATTTAAAATGATCCTAGTTAGTCAAAATTAGATTGTCAAGACAACCAAGTTTTTATCTTCTTTTAAATGACCAACTAGGCCACAAGTCCAACAGAAAAAGAGGGAAGCACGGAAAACATCAGAGAAAAAAGCCAAAATGTTTTATAATCTCCACAGCATGGGAATATGACAATCATGGCCATTTTAGACCTAAATATAGTCATTGCTGATGATAAGAGAAATACTCAGGAGTCAGAAATATGTGGAAAACTATCTAAAAATCTTCAGCCTCCAAATCCTTACAGACCGAAAAGGCTGAGAAGTGAAGAAGACAGCAAGGAAACCTGTTGCCCAACTGGGTTTCCCAAGGCCTGGTGGAGGGATGGACACTGGAAGGACTGGATCTTCATTCATGGGAGGACATGTCAGATCACAGTCCAGAATGTCCAGCAAACAGCCAACAGCCCTCCATCTCTATTGGACATTAACAGTAACCAAACAAGAGAAATCCTATGGTTCACATCTCAGTTCAGAAGACCTGAACATACGCCACAGTCCCTCAGGAGACCTGAAGGCTGGGGTCACAGGGTCAGCATCAGTGACAAAGGCAACATTTACATCTGATGCTGACTGGCTGCATCTGACAGGGCAGATAGCAGCAGTTTATTTATCACTTGTGAAAACGTCTGGGATGAATAGGCCTTTTCACTGCCTCCTCTCAAGCCTTTTTTGTAGAGAGATGTAGGTAGCAACAAAGGAGAGATTTATCACCGTAAGCCTGTTCAGCAGCTGTTTTCTTGTTGTTACTTATTTAACTTCTCTCTCTCTCTAGAGCAGTTATCTGCCCTGCTAAGCAGGTGTTTAAGGCAGGTGATTTTGTTTCCATTAATTTTCTTAAGTAATTGTAGGCCAGACTAGAGGGTTATCTCATGCACTCATGGGGAAACTTTATCCTGCGCCTGCTAAATCACAAGCTGTGTGCTTGGTAGAAACGTTAGATTCTGCTCCCCATTGGGTTCCAGCATCTTCAAATCTCTAATTCTAGCACTAAGCAGAACGTAAGAGGCATAGCCCATCCCTACCCCTTGACACTGGTCTGTCTTCCTCAGTAATGTGCTAGAGGTAGAGTGAGGATGGAGGCTTTCGAGTTCTCAGGAAAAACCAGATTAAGAGAAGCCTGATTCTTCACTTCAAAGCCCAGCTAAATTACCACATTAATGACAATACTCATAGTTTCATATATGAAAAAGTATAAAAAAATTTAAAGCTCAAGGCTGTACAAACCTATAAATTTAACCTCCAGGTCTGGATGAACTTTCCAATAGTGACCTTCCCTAGGAGCAGGCCTACAGTACATGCATTCTGCACTATACCCGCGTTACTAGCTGCAACAAAGAACTTTCTATACCCCCACCCACCCTCAGTTATGGATAGCCACTATTCACCAGACGGCCAAGGAGAGCAACGCACTTCTCTACACTGGACAAAATCCTGAAGCTTTTTATTCTACTCCAGCCCTCTGATTACCTTTAATCTTCTCCTACTGTAGAGCCATTTGCAGAAGGAGCAAACATTCGGTGACACATTTCCTTCTCTTTATCCACATAGTCACTGTAATAGCTGTAGAGAGAAATACACACTAGTTAGAGAAAGTTTGTGTTTGTAGGAGGTGACATCTGGTGGCTGGAATTCTCCACTCAAGGTCCACAAACACTGAAAATACAGCAGGCCTTACACTGAATCAGGAGGGGGTGAAAGTGATGCTGGAGAGGTAGGAAAGACAGGGAAAGCTCCCAAGAGCTGTTTAGGAAGCCCTTAGACAAAAAGCCCCTAATTTGAAAAGACTGTCAGAGAAGCTCCAGGCTGAGTCTTGCCAAGTGACCCCACACACTCAGCAGCCTCTAACTTATCTTGATATTTTCCTGCTAAAGAATGGTCAGCTCCCCAAATTTCTACATCTAACCTGACAGGATACTTTCGTTTTTTTATTCATCTTTTTTTTTGGCAGCTGGCCAGTACGCTGGCAGGATACTTTTAAATACCAGAAAATAAATTACTGGAAAATCCTAAAAGGCTGAAATGTAACAATTGGATCCAAATGTAAAAGATGCACACACCTCAGATTCCTAATGACAAT
>NW_007735145.1:34924-37000 GCF_000696425.1 Galeopterus variegatus | reverse complement strand
CCCCAAATTTCTACATCTAACCTGACAGGATACTTTCGTTTTTTTATTCATCTTTTTTTTTGGCAGCTGGCCAGTACGCTGGCAGGATACTTTTAAATACCAGAAAATAAATTACTGGAAAATCCTAAAAGGCTGAAATGTAACAATTGGATCCAAATGTAAAAGATGCACACACCTCAGATTCCTAATGACAATAAAGTTTTAATGAGCAATCTGAATTGAATGTTTAATGTTAAACAGAGTAGAGAATCTCACCAATACAGAAGAAAAAAAAATACCTTAAAACACAGTAGACAGATCACTAGGTGATGAGATGAAATTATGGTGACTCCTATTTATATGTTGACATTTTCAAAGTTTTCTACAATGAATATGTAACTTCTATAATCAGAAAAACAATTACACTACTAAAGACTGTGTCTTTATCACTGGGGTAGTAACAAGGAAGTCAATTCATACCTATGGGTATGAATCAGAACTGAAAGTCTCGTTTCCCATCACAGCAGGACATTTGAGACACCCTTCCGCAGTCGGTTCTCAGTTGGTAACTAAGGAAGAGTATCTGAAGAAGACCCTTTTTAAAAATTATACTGGCACAGCTCTCTAGGGGGCGCTTATTTGCAGGGTAGTGGGAACGGGGAAGTGGGAAATGGTCCAGACATACAGTTTGGCAGTCTGTCCCACCTCCCCCCAGGAGCCGCTGGTTTAGCACACTGAGCACTTCAGAAAACCAGCATTAGTGGGGGCTGCCTCATAACACCGTCAGTCCTTTACCCAGGTGGACAGACCAGAACCACAGCCACATCTCACATCTCCTGCTCTGTTCGCGTTCTTGCAAATAGAGCTCTCACCTGGCCAGTTTCTTCAGCTCGCTATTGATGTCATGACTGAAGGGTCGTTCCTTCTGGGCTCGAACTAAAAAATCCCGGGCCTTCTGATACTCAGCCATGAGGAGACAAGCCTGTCATAAAGGACAGAATTTTAAAAGCATACTTTAGGAAAGGCAACATTTTTGCAGCGCTTGAGTTGAACACAGCTGTTACCTCTTCTTGGACATTTGTTCCCAAGTCCCTGCCCTCCAACTCACCTGTCCACACCTGAAGAGGGCCTTGGCATTTTTCTGGTCAATGACCAGAGCCTGCTCTCCATAGCGCAGGGACATGGTGGGCTTGTCCAGTTTCAGGTATGTAAAAGACAGGTTAAGGAGAACAGCAAGCTTGGCGGCCTCCACCAGGTGCTGCTCTTCAGGGGGTGCTAACCGCCGGTGCAGAAGCAACAAGGCCTGTGCAGAGGGAAGGCACCCGTCAAGAGGAGTAACGGTCTTATATACTCACACATAAGATCCTGAAGAATCCACACACACAAAATGATTAGAGCTAAAAAACACGTTCCGCAAATGTTGCAGGACATAAGATCAATAGATGAAAGTCAGTTATATTTTTATACTCTAGCAATAAACAATACAAAAATGAAATAAAGAAAACTCCATTTACAACTGCATCAAAAAGAATAAAATATGTATCAATAAACTTTTAAAAAGTGTAAGACTTACATACCAAAAACTATAAAATATTGTTGAAAGACATTAAAGATCTAAATAAATGGAAAGACATCCTACGTTCATGACTGGAAGACTTAATACCGTTAAGATGTCAATATTCCCCAAACTGATCTACAGATTCAATGCAACCCCTACCAAAATATTAAAGATCTAAATAAATGGAAAGACATCCTACGTTCATGACTGGAAGACTTAATACCGTTTAGATGTCAATATTCCCCAAACTGATCTACAGATTCAATGCAACCCCTACCAAAATTTCAACAGCTTTTTTTGCAGAAATGGACAGGTCAATTCGAAAATTTATATGGAAATTCAAGGGACCCCCACGTAACCAAAACATTCTTGAAAAAGAACAAAACTGGAGGACTCACACTTCCCAATTTCAGAACTTTAACTAAAGCCACGGTCATCAAGTCAGTGTGGTACTGGCAATAAGGAGAGACATATAAAAAAACCAATGGAATAGAACTGAGAGTCCAGAAATAAACCCTCTAGTCAACTGCTTTTCTTTT
>NW_007735145.1:33458-34242 GCF_000696425.1 Galeopterus variegatus | reverse complement strand
GTGGCCTTGGTGTTATCAGCACCGCACTCTACCGAGTGAGCCACAGGCCGGCCCCGTCAACTGCTTTTCAACAAGTGTGCTAAGACCATTCAGTGGGGGAAAAGAACAGTCATTTCATCAAAAGGTGCTGGAACAACTGGATAATAACACACAAAAGAATAAAGTTGTACCTTTACCTTACACTATTTACAAAATTTAATTCAAAATAGATCAGTGACCTAAAAGTAAGAGCTAAAAGTCTAAGACTCTTAGAAGAACACATAGGTGTAGATCTTCATAACCTTGGATTAGATAATGGTTTCCTAGCTATAATACCAAAAGCACAAATAGCCAAGGAATAAATAAACTGGACTTCATACAAATTTACAACTTTTGTGTTTCAAAGGACAATATCAAGAAAGTGAAAAGACACCCACAGAATAGGAGAAAATATTTTCAAACTATATATATGATAATGGTCTAGTATCCAGACTATATAGACAACTTTTACAACGCAACAATAAAAAGACAACTAATCCAATTAAAGATGTGCAAAGGATTTGAACAGACATTTCTCTGAAGAAAGATATACAAACAGCCAGTAAACCCAGGAGAATATGCTCAACATCATTAGTCATCAGGGATAAAAATCAAAACCACAATGAGATACCACTTTACACCCACCAGGATGGCCATAATTTTTAAAATGTAACGTAAGTGTTGGCAAGGATGTGAAGTTAGAATACTTGTATATTGCTGGAAAGAATGAAAATGGTGCAGCTGCTGTAGAAAACAGTTTGGCAGT
>NW_007735145.1:30817-32759 GCF_000696425.1 Galeopterus variegatus | reverse complement strand
ACTTGTATATTGCTGGAAAGAATGAAAATGGTGCAGCTGCTGTAGAAAACAGTTTGGCAGTTCCTTGAAAATCTAAACATAGAGTTACCATACATCCCAGCAATGACACTCCTAGGGACATACCCAAGAAAACTGAAAACATATGTCCACACAAGAACCTCAACACAAATATTCTTAACAGCACTATTCATAATAAACAAGAAGTAGAAACACCCAAATGTCCACCAATCATGAATGGACAAACAAAAGGCAAGAGAGCCATATAATGGCGCATAGGTTGGCCTTAAAAAGAATGAAGTTTGGTATCTGCTACGATATGATGAACCTTGAACACATCGTGCTAAACGAAGAAGCCAGTCACAAAGGTTACATATCTGATCATTCTATTTACATGAAATGTCCAGAATGGGCAAATCCATAGAAACAAATTAAAATGGAGGTTACCAGAGGCTGGAGGTGTGGTGGGAATGGTGAGTAACCGCTAACGGGTATGGAGTTTCTTTTTGGGATGATGATAATGTTCTGGAATTAGACAGTGGTGATGGTTGCACAACCTTGTTAATACACTAAAAATCACCGAATTCTACACTTGAAAAGCATGAATTTTATGGTATGTAAATCATACCTCAACAACAACAACAAAAATTTTTTAAAACCCCAAAAAACTGAAGAAGGCAGAGCTTGAACTCTGCCAATGTGCCAGAGAATTCCCTGGGACTCCTTTGGAAGGTGCGAGTAGAATGGAAGAACTGGAAAGCATGTCAGAAGCTGGTACTGTAGGGAGAAAGTCATGAGCCTTCCTTTGTCTTCCCTTACATCTCTAAGCCCTGGGCATGCATTACCCAAGTTTCTGTCAACTGGCCCCACACCTTCTGAATGAATTCAGATCTCATTCACATCACCAACCTGGATCTTTCACCTAAATCCTGGTCCTATACCAAAACTGAATCATGATACAATTTGTCTGTCACCTGAAACAGTCTTCTATGGGCCATCCTTACCTGGTTATTCTCATCAGGAATCAAAGCTAAAAGCAACAAATTTCTTTCCCAGTTACTCCTTGATTTTAAATTTTTTCTCAGGCCAGAAAGCTTGAAGTAATCCCATTCTTCTGTTTCCTTTGTCACGTACATATAAAATTTCATCAAGTCTAACCATTCATTTTTTGGAAGTATTTCCAGAACATTTTCTACTGTTTGCACAATTCATACCTTCTTTAACACATTCCCAGATCCCTTTAGCAGGTTTAGCTGCAATATGCCTAGCACAGTGCCTAACACAAAAGAGATACTAATGAAACTTTGTCCCTTGAACATGTTCTACAAACAGCGGTGTGCTGGTAAGTGTTTAATAACCAGCTCTCAGAGGGAGGTGGAACCCTGCTTTATAGCATTTGCCTATTTCTGTGGTGTAAATATTCCCACCATAGCTGATTTCAAGCTATCAAAGTGATATTACCAGGTCATAAAATTCCTGAAACTTTTACGATGGGAACTTTGAGCTTTCATGAGCTCCAGCAATCCTTGCCTCTTCCCCAAATATTACTTTTATCAACTCACTCACTGGTTCCCTACTGATATGGTTTGAGTATGTGCACCCCTGCCAAAACTCGTGCTGAAATCTGATCCCCAATGTGGCCATGTTGGGAGGCAGAACATTTAAGAGGTAGGCCTAATGGGAGGTATTTGTGTCATGGGGGTGGATGACTCATGAATTGCTCAGTGCCCTCCCTGGGGAGTGAGTGAGCTCTCAGGCATTTCCTGAGAGAGCTGGTTGTTAAAAAGAGCTGGGCACCTTCCTCCCTCCTCCTCCCCCTCCCCCACTTCCTCTTTTGCCATGCAATCTCTGTACATGTTGGCTACCATGCTGCTTTCTGCCATGAGAAGCAGCAGCCTGAGGCCCACACAAGATGCAGCTGTCCCAGAATTGTGATCTGGAAGAG
>NW_007735145.1:27022-28947 GCF_000696425.1 Galeopterus variegatus | reverse complement strand
TCTGAAAAACTACAGCACTAAGTATCTACCTTAGTCCATTCAGACTGCTAGAACAAAAACACCATAAGGTAGTTAGCTTATAAACAATAGAAATTCATTGCTCACAGTTCTGGAGGCTGGGAAATCCAAAATTAGAGTGCAGCCAGATTCGGTGTCTGGTGAGGGCTTGCTTTCTGGTTTACTGATTGTGCCTGCTATGTCCTCACATGGTAGAGGGGCCAGGCAGCAGCTCTCTAGGGCCTCCTTTATAGGGGCACTAATCCTTTCATAAGGGCTCCATCCTCATGACCCCATCACCTCCTAAAGGTCCCACCTCCAAATACCATCACATTGGTCATTAGGTTTCAATATATGAATTTTGGGGAAACACAAACACCCAGACCAAAGGCATTTGTTAGTTGTTGGAGNGAGCTGGGCACCTTCCTCCCTCCTCCTCCCCCTCCCCCACTTCCTCTTTTGCCATGCAATCTCTGTACATGTTGGCTACCATGCTGCTTTCTGCCATGAGAAGCAGCAGCCTGAGGCCCACACAAGATGCAGCTGTCCCAGAATTGTGATCTGGAAGAGGAAATGAGGCCAGAAAGGAGAAGTGAAGGGAGAATAAGAATAACTCCATGTTTCAACTTTAAAATGACTTGTTTCTGGGGTCCCCAGCCAGGGCAGTGATTAATATCACTTTAGTAGCTTGAAATCAGCTATGGCGGCAATATTTACACCACAGAAATAGGCAAATGCTATAAAGCAGGGCCACCAGGCTGCTGCTGGAAGTGCCCTGGGCTCCCAGGTTGTGGGGAGGGGGTTGCCGAGGGCCTCAGCCATGCCCCCACAAAGTCCACATCCAGCCAAGTTGAAACCAAGTTGACAGAAGCACCCTGGGGCTCCCTTGTCGGAACAAGGGGGGTGCCACAGGCCTAGATCACTCTCCCCTCCTTCCTCTTCCTCCCACCCTTTTCCCTTCCTCCTTTCCCTCTCCCGCTCCCCCAGTTGCTCCACAACATCTTAGAATGTAAAATAATAATAATAATACTAAATAAATTTTAAAGATAAATGAATAAATAAATAAAATGACTTGTTCCTCTGGGCCTGACAAACCAGAATTTCACTGGAATTTATTAATATCAAGAAACCTNCTTGTTCCTCTGGGCCTGACAAACCAGAATTTCACTGGAATTTATTAATATCAAGAAACCTACTGTTTAGATTATAATAAATGTAACCATTTATCTGAGTCCTGCAAATGCAATTAACCTTGTTTTGTAGATCAAAGACATCCCGGAAAAACAAAGTAATTACTAACCTGTTATGTTTTAAACAACATATGGAATCTTATTTTACCGCTCAAACTTTCATATTTTTTATTATGAAAACTCTTCTCCTTTCTTTTAAGTGGGCAGACTTTCTCTTCGTTTTGAGAGGTAGTCTCCCCCGATTTGCAAATCTAACAAAGCACCTCCTTAAAATTTTCTTATAGACTGAAGTCCTTTGCTTCAACAAGCCAAATAAATCCCTTTGTTTATAAATTACCCAGTCCTATGTATTCTGTTATAGCAACACAAAAATGAACTAATACACCTACCATCTACTTCATCAAGTCAAAATCCATCCATACACATTTTAATGTCTTCCTGAATCTAGCCACCACATCTCTATTTCCCTACTATTTTTCAGGAAGGAACCTACCAACTGCACCCCGAAGAGGTTCTGTTCACTTTCACACCTTTGCTCATTTTTTTCTCCCGCCCACAGTTAATTTTTCCCTCTACTTCCCTAAGTGCCATTGCATCCATCTAGACTCAGCTAAAACCCCCATTTCTTCTGTAAGAAGCCTCTACAAGTTGTTCTAGCCCACAAAATCTTCCCCTTCTCTGAAAAACTACAGCACTAAGTATCTACCTTAGTCCATTCAGACTGCTAGAACAAAAACA
>NW_007735145.1:21859-25886 GCF_000696425.1 Galeopterus variegatus | reverse complement strand
CAGTGGTGCTCAATAAATGTCAATCTGCTGCTCCAAAGACAGGAAATTTCTAATAGGAAAATGGATGCAAAACTTGCTGTCTGAGCGAGGCAGACAACACACATCCTCTACTCTCTCCTAACCCTAAAGGTATAAGAAAGGTATGCTCCAACAAGAGCAAAGGACAGGAAAAGGACCAACAACAACCCAATGTTGTCAGAGTGGATAGCGGTCAATAACCGACTTCACAGAGCACAGTGCCAATATAAAAGGGGCAGGTCTGCAGCCCAAAGACCCGAGAGCCAGGCACTGACAGAATGAGGAATGAGAGCCATCAGAGGGTGCAAGCGGGGCTGAACAAAGGAAGACAGGTCAAATGTTCTCTCCACGCACTGTCCCTAAACGTCCAGATGGCCACCACCTCAGGAATCAGAGGTCTAGTTCCTAAAGAAATGGAAACTAAGGGGTTCTTGATTCAGGGGCAGGATGGAACAGAGGGCAGGAAGGTGGTATACTGATACCAGGGGTATGAAAGTCTCAATGATAGACACTGAGAACCTTGGTCCTGCTCCCCTGCTCAGCTCCCAGACACCGGTAGCTAGGCACGGCCACTGGGTGGAAGATGGGAGAACAAATGGCCGGGAAGGAAACATCTGCATACTCTGATGTGTGGAGTCTCTATCTGATCAGACTGTAACCTGCTCCGCCAAACACCTGGAGTTCCCGGTCAGCTTTCTGATGCCTCTTTCAAACCTTAACAGTCACCGGAAGATCACCAGCCATTTGAGGAAAGCCTCTGTGGGAGGGGTGGCCTTCTGTCTCCCAAGTAGATGTTCTCTTCTTCTTCCATAATAACAGGATTTTTTTGCTAGAAACATGTACAACCACAATATAGGTATTTGCTAGCCTTCCCTGCAGCCAGGCATGGCCAAGAGAACAGATTCTGGAAAACATAATTCAGTAGACGTGTCATATGGCAGGAACCTTCCTTAAAAGAGAGTTGGTACATGTCCTCCACCCTTTCTTCCCTTCTGCTGCCTAGAACTCAGAGATCGCCATCCTGGACCATAAGGCCCAGAGTCCCACCCTAGAACTGAGAAGAAGCCTGGACACCTGAACACATGTGGAGCAGAGCCACCAACCAGGCCTGGTTTGCAGACCTCTAGCCTTTCACATGAATGAGAAATAAACTAGATCACCAAAATTACAGGTCTCTGTGACTTGCCACCAAACAATGCAAATGAACACAGAAAACCAAACAGAAAGAGAGTTTAGATTTAAAAAGATGATTCAGAGAGAAGAAAACTTAAAAATTATAATCAATTAGTCTTAAAAGGTAAGAGAAAATAATGTATACACGAAACCAGAACAGAATGCTGGAAAAAAGAAACAGAACAAACAGGTTTTGAAAAAAATTTTTTTTTATGAAAAATTCATTAGAAGAAATGGCAAAAAAAAAATAAAAAAAGTCAAGGAAAGCTCCCAGACTAGAAGCTCAATCCAGGAATCTGATAATTAATTAATAGGAGTTTCAGAAAAAGAGAGCAGTGGAGAGAGACAGAAGCAAATTATCAAGGAAATAACTCAAGACTCAAGAAATATTCTCAGAGTTGAGGAAAAATTTCCTGAAAGAAAATACAAAGGGCTCAACACAACAAATTTAAAAACACATACAGAGGCACATCACTGTAAAATGTTGTAAGATCACTAACATGACAGGAAAGAAAAAAGATCCTCAGCCTTGTAACACCAAAGTCACGGGTTTGGATCCCCATACCAGCCAGATGCCAAAAGAAAATAAAAAACAAAAGAAAGAAAAAGAATCATAAACTCTTTCCAGAGGAAAAAAAATAGGTTACATATATTGGTATAGGAACCTAGATGGTATTAGACTGAAGAGCAATTCTAGAAGTATAAAAAAAAATATTTTTAGACATACAACAATGGACTCTATCAAAACAAAGGAGCAAATTGAGAAAGATAATGGGAAAGTCACAAAACAGAATCACAGGGCAGCCCCAGGACAAGAGCTGTGCAGCGGACCCAGAAAGCATCCAGCCTGACTAGGAGCTCCAGTGGAGACGTCCCCAGAAAAACATGGGACTAATGGATGACAGGCCTGACCACATGCAAAATTGTGTTGAAAGGAGCTTTCTACTGCTGTGGGAAAGTTTAGGAAGGAACAGTGATAGGTATATAGAAAACTGAACAAACAAAGAGGCAATTTAAGGGGCAAAAAAGGGGATGCTGCACAAGAAAGGGGACATAATCATAGTAAATTACTCGGCTCTGCAGTACGTCATATTTATATACCCTTAACAATGTCAGACTGAATCCTGATTTTTAAAATTGCGACACAGCAACACTGGGAAAACAGAAGTGAGGTGACAGTGAGGTCTAAAGCCTCAGCTTTCATAATGAGAGATCAAAAATGTCAGAAAGACCAACAAAGCATGTCATTTGTAAACGCAGACTACCAGAGAAAACAGCAGACACAATTAAAAAGTGATAGCCCCAGGGCCAGCCCGTGGCTCACTCGGGAGAGCGCGTGCTGATAACACCAAGGCCACGGGTTCGGGGGTTCGGATCCCATATAGGGATGGCCGGTTCGCTCACTTTGGTGAGCGTGGTGCTGACAACACCAAGTCAAGGGTTGAGATCCCCTTACCGGTCATCTTTTAAAAAAAAAAAAAAAAAAAGGTGATAGCCTCAGGGGATCAGACTGAGGAAACAGGATTAGGGGATGCAAGGAGTGAAGTGGGCTTTTTGTGGGAAAAAGTTTTTCAAGTAAGCAGGCTATCTCTCCAGAAGCTTTACAAGTAACAGTATCCATGATCAACTTAACCATGAGGCAAAATCTCTACCTTCCAACTTTAGAAACCTGATTTTCTCACACACCAAATGACGAATGCGCAGGCATGTGCTCCCCCCGTCTTCACTCTCTGGCTTGTATTCGAAGGAGCCAAATGTGGCAGATCCTGTTACCCAATATCCATGTCTCCCTTCTTCTAACAGAACCCCCATTTAATTCAAAGCAGCAGTGTACTAACTGAAAAACTACATTTTCCAACTTCCCATACAGCTAAGAGTGTTCATAAAACATGGTCTGGCCAAGGAAATAGAAAGGGAAGACACTGGGAGGACTTCTGGAAAGCTGTTAACATAAATAAACAAACACCAGATGCTTCCAGACTCTTCTCTACTCCCTTCGTCCAGACCAGGTGACCATGTAATGCTGCTGAGTGACCTTGTGAGGAGGAGACAAGGACACATATAAGGTTGGTTAAGAAGAAAGACAAAGGAACCTGGATCCCTGAGGCTTTGTGGAACTGCCTCCCTTCAGACTTGGACAGCATCTCTTCAGAATTCTTAAGTGAAAAAAATTAAATTTCTAGTTTATTTAAGGTACTATTTTTCAGGATTCTGTTACTTTCAGCTGATTGCAAATCTTGAATAGTTTAGGTTTGGCATGCAGTGAAACAAAGTCAGAATGCCTCTAGATTCTAAACTCTGTCCTGTTTGGCACACAAAAACTGCTCATATTTGCTGAAGTAATCGAGTTACAAAGGAAACAGAAAACTGCTGTCAGCATAACCTACACAAGAAGCTAAGTCACAATGAGAAGGTTTTGGTGAGACTGGAATCACTCCAGAGTCAGATGAATCTCCACTGTCAGAGAGACAAAATGAAGATGGCAAACAGAGAAATCAGATGGTAGAGGATCTACTACTTGGATGTCAATGTTTTAACTAATAAAGTTTATTTTATAGAGCAGTGGGATGGGAATTTTTAAAACTTCTAACCTAAGGGCTGGCCCGTGGCTCACTTGGGAGAGCGTGGTGCCGACAACACCAAGTCAAGGGTTAAGACCCCCTTACCAGTCATCTTTTAAAAACAAAACAAAACAAAAAACAAACTTCTGGGGCCGGCCGGGTGGCGCACTGCTATAGTGCGCCGCTGGGGAAGCGTGGCGGCGGCGCTCCCGCCGAGGGTTCGGATCCCACATACAGACCGGTTCCCGCCCCCTGGCCGGGCGAGGCGCGGGCGG
>NW_007735145.1:0-20948 GCF_000696425.1 Galeopterus variegatus | reverse complement strand
TCACTGGCTGAGCGAGGCGCGGGAGCAGCACCGAGGGTTGCGATCCCGTTGCTGGTCCCGGTCCGGTACGGGGGCGACACTGAGGGTTGCGATCCGTTGCCGGACACGGAAAAAGACAAAAAAACCCCAAAACAAACAAACAAAAAAAACTTCTAACTTAACGGTACGGGGGCGACACTGAGGGTTGCGATCCGTTGCTGGACACGGAAAAAGACAAAAAAACCCCAAAACAAACAAACAAAAAAAACTTCTAACTTAAATATGTGTATACAGTTAAGAACAAAAATAAGGGCATAGCTCAATAAATTTTCACAACCTAAACACACCCATTAACCAGCATCCAGAACATAGAACATTACTAGGTGCCTCCTAAACCCCCTTTGTCCCCTCTCCCAGTCATTATCCCTTTGGCATGAAAGTTTTTTTTTTTTAAGTGAGATTTTTCTTAATGGCTGCCCATAAAAAGTAGGGAAAGAGACAAAGTCTGTGTTTTTTAAGCAAGCAAGTTTTCAGGATCTAAACTCACCCTTAACTTTCTTAGCATTCTTACCCGTTTATATCTCACTTTGGCATCACAGAAACGATTTTGGCGGAAAAGGTAGTTGCCAAACTCCCGTTCAGTAGCTGCCACTTTTAGGACCTTCTGAAGAGGAAATTGGTTTTGTTGCTCCTGGGGATGAAAGACAAGAAGAATACCCAGCAAGGAAACCAAAGCCATAATGCCAAGTGTTACTATGGCTGTTAGTTTTTCTTTTAGATTCTGAACTTTTGTTTACTGCCTTATGTATACAGAGGTCATCTCTGAATTACAACAGTCGCTGCGGCAGGTTGGTGTTATAACTGGTCCCATTTTACAGACTAGAGCCAGAAGGCAGTCCACTTCTTCAGTCTTTCCAACATGTTCCATGAAACAGTCTCCCATGCAATTAGAAACTGATGGGACTTGCCAAGCACAGAAATCGAGGTTCACAACCACCCTTTATCCAACAAGCATTTAACAGGTTTTGGTTTGCTCTGGTGGTCTTTATGGTCATGATGCTTTACCCTGGCTACATATCAGAATCACCCACAGTGCCCTTTTGTCCTGGCCCCATCCCCAGAGATCCCAAATCAGTACACCATTGGTGAGAGCCAGGCATCTGCAAGAACCCCTACTCTGTAGAAAGATGAGAAAAAGGTGAGATCCCTCACTGGGGGTGCTGACAATTTACCTGGGAGATACCACATGTAGATGTAAACCCTGGGATGGACATCTTGGGTCTCATATACAGTGTGCGACAGCATGATAAAGACAGTGCATATGACTGTTGACAGCATTAGAAGCCCTTTATCTATGGGATAAGGTTAAGTGAAAGTCTACAAAGAAAAGGCAAGACTTAAGATATGAGGACACTGATCATATATCCTAGTTTACCTGGGACTGTCCCAGTTTACACCTGATATTCTGGGTATCCCATCCAGTTAGTAGCCTTTTTCACTCTCAAGTGTCCTGGGTTGGACAATCAATTATCCAATCACCCTAATTATGAGCTACCAATGCCTGACTTGCTGAAAATCAAACTCACTGCTGGAAAGCAAATGTTCACCATCTTTTAGGGAGAACTAGGCAAAGAGCGACTGAAGGATCAGCTCAAACTGCTAACGCATAACAAACCCTGGCCTTACCTTGGCCCAGCACATTTATCCATACACGAGAGTCACCACTAAGGTGGACTAGGAAGCGGAGGAATGACACACAAGAGCCTGGTGGGGAACCTGGGATATATGATCATCAGCAAGGAGGGTAGGCTATCTAGAATTACCACAAACCCATCCCACTCTTTATAAACATCTCTACTGACATCTGTGTTCTGGAACTTACAGTTGAGAGAGCACAAAACTCGTCTGACTCGGCAGAGTCTAGGAAGTCAAGTAGCTCAATCTCAAACAGAACAGTGGTGTTTGGGGGGAACAGGGGAGGGCAGCCCAGCGCTCCATAGGCGTAGGACGGTCTGAATAGAAACCTGGCTAGTTCCCCTCTCCGCATGCTCAGAAGACCCAGTTCCATGCCTCTAAGTGTGATATCTGGAAGAAGAGACAAAGAAGTTGGTTGAAACTTGCCCATCAGCTTCTTCCCCACCCAAGTGCAAACTTCTCCACGTGATATTCCAAGACATCTGCATTGTGGACCCAACTCACTTTTCAACCTTGCTTCCCACTACCACCACCCATTCCCAAACTCCAGCTTCTCCAGGCTCAGCAGTACTCTGGCTTCTACATCTACATCTTCGTCAAGTAGTTCCTTCTTCCTATGATGTCTTCCTCCTCACCCCATGCCAGCTTCTACCTTGGTTGAAATCTTATTCAAACTTCAGGACTCGTTTTAAATGCCCCCTCTTCCATGAAGCCTTCCCTAAACCTCCCAGCCCTGAATTAACTGTGCCTTCATTAAGCACACCCACAACACTGCTTACACCTCCCAGGCACTCATCCAATTCTACTAGGTTGTCTGAATGCGGGTCAATCTCCTCCACCACACTGTGAAGACCTTAAGGGCAGAGGCATTCTAGTCTTCTAAGTACATCCTCTTTTCTCCATGCATTGTGGGAAATAAGCATTCAATAGATGTTTATTTAATAGATGAACAAAGAAAAGTGCTCAATGATTAAGTCAAGATGCAAAGGTAACCTTGCCACGTAGGCCATCTCCCAAATATCGAGGTCTCAACACGAAATGTGGAAGAGACTATGGCTGGTTTACCAAAAACCGGGCCTCAGAAAAATCAACTCAAAGACTCTCTGCTCCGGACAGAGTTTTCCCATCCTAAGGCATTTCTTCCCCAAGCAATCCCTTACTTTTCCAGCTCCCAATCTGAATTTACCCTCTCCAAGTTTCATTAGCCGAGGAGTTTTCCTAAAGCAATTAGAGTCAAAGGGCTTGTCCATGTGCTCCAGATATCCAGAATATTTCACTAGAACAGAGGAAAGATAAGAGTGTAAGAAAAACAGACCAAAACACCCACACCTCCATAATAGCAAGTCTCTTTCATTACCACACAGAAACAATGAATTAGATGAGTTTAAGTTGCCCAGCTCCCTGAGCTATAGGAATGAACCTTCTCCTCTTTCTTCACGTGCCTCCAAGTGTTCACTGCTCCCGTGGCATCACGCAGGGGGAAATAGGGTCCCTTACTTTCCTCTTAAAATCCTCAATTCAAACAAAGCATTTCTGACCCTATAAAACGCTGTTTTCTGAAAATGTGGCCTCCCTCGCCCCAAAGGAAAGTATAAATACATGATCCTCGAGAACAAACAACAGGTGCCGCAGGCCATACCTAGCACCGAAGCATCAGGTGTCACCAGTTCTCCAGCACCCTCTCGGATGACATCCTTCAGTACTCCCCGGTCCCCAGAAATGTCCAGCATCCTCTGACTTAACTGCTCGTACAGGGACTGGTGGAGAACGAAAGCCAGAGCTCAGGCCTCGGACCCACTCGACTGGCCACCAATGCTACCCGGGCCTCCAGCGCCGTCTCTCACCTGGCCGGGGGCGTCTTTCCCATCCAGGACTCCCCGGTTCTGGGCTCTGTCCCCCATGTCCGCGCTGGCCGCCAGCGGCGAGAGCCCCAGCCCGCCGCCCTGCCCCGTGAGACTCCGGGAGGCTCCGAAGGCCCCGGCCACCGCCCCTTTATACCCGGCAGTCCCCTCCCGACGGTGGCATTCCTCTGTTCCAGGGCCGCGAGCAGCCGCCGCTCATCATTTCTCTCCAACGTCCGCCAACGGCCCTCGAGCACCCCGGGAGCCGCAGACGGCGCGCAGGTGCACGTGACAGCGGGCGCGAGGGACACCGCGGGGAGGGCACGCACGCGGGTGCGCGCAGAGCATGATGGGGCACGTGACGGGGACGCACGGAAGGGGCGGGGCAGGAGGCGGGGCGGATACTGAGCCGGGTCGAGGGCTTGTGCACAGCGCGACGGGGCACGTGGCTGGTGGCAGGCTGGCGGGCACGCCACAACTGCCCGCCGCTGGCCGGGGCAGGCCTCTTCCGCTGTGTCGCAGAGAAATTTAGGCCCAGACAGGACTTTAACATCAAACCGCCCAGTTCCTGAGGGCAAAAAGTGATACGTCTCACCTTCTCATGGTCTAGTGCCCCAAATCTGCTGCCCCTACTCCCTCGCAGTTTGAAGGAAAAATGGTCCTTGCCCCTATTCCCGTTTTCCCGGGATTCTTCCCATCTTCATGACTGAAAAATGAGACTATAAAAATATCCCATCTCTGATTTTTCTTCAGTTTTGCTCCTTGAGAAGATAGAGCATGATGATGTCTTCAATAAGACGTTGAAGATCACCGATTTCGGGCTGGCCAGGGAGTGGCACAGGACCACCAAGATGAGCGCGGCGGGCACCTATGCCTGGATGGCCCCAGAAGTGATCAAGTCCTCCCTGTTTTCTAAGGGAAGCGATGTCTGGAGGTGAGCGCCGCGTGTCTGCTCTGCAGATGTCTGCAGACACTGGTTGGTTGCTTCATGTCACTGAATCCCAAATATCCAATCATTCTGAGCATGCATAGTGCAGACCTTTTTGGAGATGGTTTTATGGTTTTGCTCAAGAGAATTGTAATGACAGCACGACAGGTTACTTGAGGTTTTTACTGTCCTGTGACTTCCTTTGCTAGGAGAACCGTCTTGTTTAATCTGAAGATTGATTAAAACCGGTCATGTAATGACGAAGATGCCAGCTGTCCTGATTTGACCATCATATATTGTACACAAATACTGACAGTCAACTCTGTACCCCACAAATATATATAATCAATTATGTTTCAGTAAGAAAAATAAAAACTGGTTCTAATGTGAGTTAGCACCGGTGCCAAGATGTTGTAAGGCCTGCCAGGAAATAAATGTTCACTTTAAGCAAACTTGTGATTCCTCGTGATTCACAAACAGTATTAGCATGGAAAGAGGATGAGAGAAAAACTTAGACCAGTCCCTTCATTTTATAGGTCGCCTCATCTAAAGATAGAGCCTCCTGTTCGAAGATGGAGAACTGGACCTACTGGAATAGCAGATTATTTTGATTTTCCATTCAGCCATGTCTCAGTAGGGGGCTGAAGATGTTGTCAGTAGCAGAACCACAAAGAAAAATCACGCTGTTTAATAGTTGCAGTGCACAGAGAGCTTCCTGGCCTTTGTTTAGGGCTCATAAAATCCTATGGGGCAGGTATGAAAATTCCAGCTTTTGTCTGTCACTTTTTAACAGCTTTATTGAGATATAATTCACATACCATACAATTCACCCATTTAAACTGTACAATTCAGTGGCTCTTAGGCTATTTTTGTAGAGTTGTGTGTCCACCACCACAATTTTAGAACATTTTTATTATTCCAGAAAGAAACCCTGCACCTCTTAATTCATCACCCCCAAAGCCCTCTTCTTAGCCCTAGGCAGTCAAGATTTGCTCATTTCTGGACATTTCGTGTAAATGGAGCCTTATTTTATTTGTCCTAGTGATATTTTCAGCATAAATAACAGCACACAGAATACATATGCAATCAAATTAGTTTTACGGCAATAACCAATAACCTAAGTAACCTGACCTAAAAATCCAATTTAAAAATCAGGAAGCATATTTATAAAATATGCAAACAGCCAGTAGAATTGTTAAAGCAATCTTTTGTTTGGAGACATGCTATATTCCTACCACTGAAAATAGAAATGTTGAATAAAGGTATAAAAGAAGCTAAATATTTTCATCAATATGGCACCTTATTAGACTTTCAGCCTTCACCAAACAAATATAAAATCATCATTGAGGACCCAGGATTATTGTTGTGATGCTGCTGCAATCCTCTCCTTTCAAAAATTCCCAGTTAAATCATAATACTGGGATTCCTATACCTGCTTTGCAAATCTATTTCTCCTTGATGAAGCTTGTGAATTGTGTGGAAACGTTTTGCTGTTGTTAAACCAGGTGGTTCAATTAAGTAGTATAAATTGATGCAAACCAGGGTTTTGCTAATGTTATGCTTTTTAAAGCAAACCTAGAATTATAGTCTTGTGAACTAATAAAATTTGGGCACACAGCTGCTAATGTATATTAAATGTGATTTCAGTAAAGATAAATTTTTGGAAGATATGGTATGGCTGCCAGTATTTTCTCCAACAGCAATAACAAAAAAATAAAAAATGGAGAAATTTATCTTGGCAGTTTTAAAAAATGTATATATTTAAGTCCCCAATTGTTTTATTCCGTTTTGTGTTGCTATAACAGAAATACCTGAGACTGGGTAATTTATAAAGAAGAGAGGTTTATTTAGCTTACAATTCTGGGACAGCTGCATCTGGCATGGGCCTCAGGCTGCTTCTACTCATGGCAGAAAGTGGCAGGTAGCCGGCGGGTACAAGCAGATCACATGGTGAGAGGAAGCAAGAGAGAGAGAGAGAGAGAGAGAGAGAGAGAGAGAGGTGAGTCTCACTCTCTCTGCTTCCACCATCTTGCAATGTGAGACCCCTGGGTCACTGTCACCAACACCAAATGGACTTTGGATTTCCCAGCCTCAGAAACTGTAAGCAATGAATTTTGCTTTTCTTTATAAGTCACCCAGTTCCAGGTATTTTGTTATAAGCAACAGAAATGGCCTAATACACCCCATCCCCACTATAGTACAAACTCCAAAAGGACAGGGACTTCGTCTTGTTCTCTACTATATCCCTAATACTCAGCTAATGCTCGACACATTGCAGGTTTTCAATAAATATTTGTTGAGTTAACATATAAAACTAGTCTTCTACCTGAGATAGGAGGTGTTCAGTTTCCATGGGTTTGGGTTTCAGGACACATCTCTGGGTTCCAAACCATTCCCCAAGGTCTCAGACCCCTCCTCGAGGCCCTCCTCTAGAAGAGAGTTACTCTTCCTTATTGGACCTATTTTTGGTACCAACATGGGGAAATTGAGACCTCTGGGGGCTGGCTTATGCAAATCCAGTGGCTGGGCCTTCTAAGTAGAAAGGGGTTATATAACCCTAGTAGCCGAGCATGCTCAGTAAAGTGGAATTTATCCTCTGAATGACCTTCCACTGGAGGCACTAAAGAGAGTAGAATATTCTTGAATATGTATGGTGCATGTGGTAGAATTTGACCAATGAACATGCCCTAAAAGGAGACCAACTGAGCATGTGCAAGACTATGTTACAGGAGCGGCTTCTGGTCAAGATGGCAGAATAGACGGTCCCCAGCATCACTCTCTCCCACTAATCAACCAATTTACAACTATGAAAAGGCAATGACAGTCAAGCTGGGGCTGCTAGAGTTCAGGGGAAGAGGAGGAGAGACCTATGGAGTTCATGAAGGTGGGAGAAGCCACAATGAGAGAAAGAAAGGATCGCTCCCACCATTTCAAGCCCTGGCTGCTTTAAGGCTGGAGCTGGTGAGCACACACAACAAGAGCTGGCAAAAGCCACAGCTGTATCCTTCCTATGAAGTTGCTTGGAGGCGGCAGGGGAGAAGAGGGCCTTGGTGGCCCTCAGGCTAGCAAGACCACTAGAAGGGTTCCTGTGGACCCACATAGGAGCAAGGAGCCACAGACAAGTGAAAATAAGAGCCACTCAGAGGCCAGTGAGTCATCACAAGGGACCAGCACATGGCCTGCCCTATGGGAAATGTTTGGAGTGTAGGTGGTGGGGGTGACGGGCCACCAGGGGAACATTGAAGCACAGGAGGAACAGCTGATCTGCCCCCCAATCAGCACAGGACCACTCTGTGGAGACTGGTCAGGAATATAGAACTGCAGGGTGTGCAGTTTGCTGAAAAGACTCAGGCCCAGACCAGAGTTTCCACACAACCCAGGTGTACTGAATCTTGCAAGACCCAGTAGTGCTCACAAGGTCAACCATTAAAACCTGAGCTGCACAAAAATCCTTCCCCAGAGAATCAGCAGCAAAGCAGCAATTTAGCTCCACCACAGGGCTCAAGTGTTGGTTCTCTTAAGAAGTTCCCTCATTTTAGAAGTAAGCAAAGGACAATAAATTAGTTCCAGTGCAGAGTTTAAGTGGTGGGAACAGTGAATAATCCAACACAGAACTGAAAGAAAAAATACTCACAGATTAGAGACAAACTTTGATATTAACCAGTAAAGATCTAACACCACCAAAGAACACCTATAAAACCTAGAAGGACCAGAAACCCCCTGGGCTCCAAAGCTGGGGAGGGGGGAGGTCTATAGGCCTCAGCCATGCCCCACTGAAGACTGCAGCCAGCACAGTAACCACCAGGCCACCACTGGAAGCACCCTAGGCTCCCAAGCCAGGGCAGTGGGGCCAAGAGCCTTAACCATGCTACCCCAACATCTGCAACCAGCCCAGTGACAACCACCACCCTGCCACCAGAAACTCCCTGGGCTCCTGTGCCTGGGCAGTAGGGGGCCAAGGGCTTCAGCCACACCCTCCTGACATCTGCATCCAGCCCGGTAACAACCAAGCCACCACTGGAAGCCCCCAGTCTCCCCTGCTGGAATGAGGGGGGTGCACAGGCCTCTACCGTGCCCCCTCCTTCCTCCTCCTCCCACCCTATTTCCCTCCCCCTTTCCCCCTCCCCCCAGTTGCTCTGCAACAACATCTTAGAATGTAAAGAAAATGATATTAAAAGAAAAAAAAGACTATGTTATGTAATTGGGAACCAATCCCTTAGTTGACTATTCACTAGATATCATGAATATGTATTAGATAACAAAATGCTAAAAGCGGAATCCCAGCAGGAGGCAGGGTTCTTGCTCACTTTCCTGGGGCCAGCCTCCACTCTGCCTGTGCAGTGTGTATTTCTTTTTGTGTTAAACTTATTTACAACAAGTGGCTGCTCACTCTCTTGAGCCAGCCTGTACTCTGTACTAAACTTTAAGTGTGGTTTTTTTTTTTAGTTTTTGTATTAAACTTGGTGTGGGCCCTGCTCAGTCTCCGGAGCTAGGCTGCACTGAGAAATCTGTGAAATCTGTATCTCATTTGTTACATTAAACCTGTTCTCACTTTCTCCCGTGACTCTGCTCTTGAATTCTTTCCTGTGGTCGAGTCAAGAACCTAGTAAGAGGATAGGGTGGGTTGAGGCTTCCCAGTCCCTCTCCTCTGGTATCATACCTGCCTATGCGAGACCTTGGCCTTGCTTGTCACTGGGGTGGAGACTTCATCCTGCTGGCAGACATGGGTGCTTAGGCCTGTTGGGACCATGATCTGCTGTCCTAGAGCTCCCTGTTTCTTTCTTTCTTTCTTTCTTTTTTTTTTTTTAAAAAAGATGACCAGTAAGGGGATCTTAACCCTTGACTTGGTGTTGTCAGCACCACGTTCTTCCAAGTAAACTAACTGGCCATCCCTATATAGGGATCCAAACCCATGGCCTTGGAGTTATCAGCACCGCACTCTCCCAAGTGAGCCACAGGCCGGCCCTAGAGCTCCCTATTTCTCAACACTCCTGGAAACCCTCTCCCACTCCTGTCTTTTCCAATCAATAATTCCCCACCACACCCCTGCAATATATACAGTATAATATGACCGAATATTCATCAACCATATAGCAGAATGTCATTGAGCTTCTAAACCTTGAAAGACTTCACATAAAAAAATTCATAATTTAGGGCCAGCCGGGTGGCGCACTGCTGCAGTGCGCCGCTTGGGAGTGCGGTGGCGCTCCCGCTGAGGGTTCGGATCCCACATACAGACCGGTTCCCGCTCGCTGGCTGAGCGAGGCGCGGGAGCAACACCGAGGGTTGCGATCCCGTTGCTGGTCCCGGTCCGGGACGGGCGTGACACTGAGGGTTGCGATCCGTTGCCGGACACCAAAAAGGACAAAAAGGAAAAAAAAAATTCATAATTTAATAGTATTGAGTATTGAGTGAAAGAAGTCAGGCACAAAAGTGCATTCTATGTGATCTTGTTTATACAAAATTCAAAAACAGGCACATGATGATATAACGATATGAGTCAGGATAGTGGCTGCCCTTGTTAGGGGTTCTGACTAGAGGCACGAGGGAGCCTTCTGGGTGCTGGAAACGTTCTACTCCCTGATCTTGAGAGTGAGTATGCACACGTAAGATGTACAGCAAACTCTACGGTTATGACTGGTGCACTCAAGACTGACTGGTTAGCACAGTTGCTCAGAGTGTGGTGCTGATAACAGCAAGGTCTGGGTTTTGATCCCTATACTGGCTGGCCAGCTGCCAAAAAAAAAAAAAAAAAAAACCTTTAAAAATAAAATGATTGGTGCACTTTAACTTACACTTCAATTAAAAGAGCTAAGTAAGTAAATAAAATATCTTCAAATTCTTAAGAGAGAGAGAGAGATTCAGCAAAAAAAAAAAAAAAAAAAAAAAAAAACCTTTAAAAATAAAATGATTGGTGCACTTTAACTTACACTTCAATTAAAAGAGCTAAGTAAGTAAATAAAATATCTTCAAATTCTTAAGAGAGAGAGAGAGATTCAGAAAGAACTGTGTCCGGGCACGTGTCTGCTCCGGTTTGGGTTGGGAAGGTGGGACGGGCGTTCCCAGTCCTTCTGTCTCTGCCCCTCCCCCCATCCTGACCAAGGCCAGCACCTGAATGTCACAGTTATCAGAGCGGGCACAACAGAGGCTGCCTCCCCAGTCCCGTGATGTGACCCAGTTTCCACCTGATTCTAGGTGACCTTGGGGACACAGGGGTGTTGCTGGGAAAGGGGAGGAGAAAAGAGGCAGAGACCAGGCAGTGGAGGAGGCGTCCAGCTGCACCGCCGGGGTCTCTGTGTCTGCTGTCCCATCCCGGGAAGAAGAAAAGGCCGAGTGATTCAGTCAGTGATGCTGGTTTGAGGCCGTGCGACGCAGAATGCACCTAAGTCACATTCCCCTATCTGCTCCCTTTCAGGCATTCCTGTTCTCTCCTATCTATCAAGATCTGGAGATACTTGACTGACTGATTGATCAGTTTGCATAATTTAGTTTCCTCTCACTGTGGCCCAGTTGATGGGAAGGAACTAGTCCCATCCCTCTCTGCCTGGGGAGAGTGGCCCCTCTTTGGCCACTGTGAGATGTTCTGATGCCTTGTTATCCAGAGCAAGGACTTCGTGTCCATTTGTCCCTACACGTGCTTTATTCTTCACTCAGCTCCCTTCCAGAAAGGCTCATACAGAGAGACTTAGATTGTTCTTGGGAACAATCTAAGCCAAAGATTCTGTACACTGCATGGGCACAACCCAGCAGGGGCTCTGGTCAAGTAGTGGAGCCAGATGGTGGTCCGGGGGTCTGGGTTGTTACTCAAGAGGCTAAGTCAGGTTTGGAGTCAGGCAGCCCAGAGTGTGCAATGTCAGCCTGGAGAGGGGCAAGAGTCAAGGGCAGGGGTAGCTCTGGTCCCTACCCTGGTTCCATGGGGAGTGCTGTGGTCATTGGGATACTCTCAGGAAAGGTAAGGCCCTGGGGCTGGTCCCAAGGAGCTGGGGGGTGACGGGGCCAACTGCTTATGGGGCCCTGGCATGCTGCCCCCAGGAGGAGCTCGCAGCACTCATCTCTGACCTGAAGCAAGAGCAGAAGAAAGTGGATGAACATATCGCCAAACTCGTGAACAACAAGACCCGGATTGTCGTGAGTGCCCTTTCCCTCTGCCCCTGCCCCAGAACCGGCCACCTTCGCTGTCCTGCAGGGCCCAGTTCCAATTCGTCCTCTGCAGAAAACCAGGCCCTCCACATAAAGCCAGAATTCAAAGCATTCCAGGGCAGGGTGGGGAGGTGCAGATCCTCTCAGGGGAATTGTCAGGACTGGCTCCAAGTTGGTTTTTGTCCTCCATGTCCTTGGGACTGAGATAACCCAGGACTTGAGTCCCAGAAGTAAACAACCCAAAGTGTGGGCACAATCCCTGCCCCCACACCATACCACCTGTGTCTGCTTGACTTTGACAACCTGTCATGGTGCCCTCCCAGTACCTGGGAGCACAGGTGTGGAAAGGCCAGAAGCCCTTGGCATAACCCAGGACTTGAGTCCCAGAAGTAAACAACCCAAAGTGTGGGCACAATCCCTGCCCCCGCACCATACCACCTGTGTCTGCTTGACTTTGACAACCTGTCATGGTGCCCTCCCAGTACCTGGGAGCACAGGTGTGGAAAGGCCAGAAGCCTTTGGTACTGATTTCCTAAAACTAGAGGCACCTTGGGGCTGGGAGGTGTGGAGCCCGGGCCTGGAGGTGGTTGTGAAACAGGAGCAGGAGCATCCAGTATCAGGGAGCATCGTGCACTGTCTCATTTAACCCTCCTCGCCCCGGAGGGAGGCAACATTATCCCCGTCTGAGGGAGGCACAGCTCAGGGGTCCACAGGGACTCCTGGGCTAGCGCACTCCAAAGTCTGCTCTCCCGGGGCTTTCAGATTTTTTTCAGTTGTGGAACCTGTGATGAAACAGGCAAAAGCAGAGCCATTCATTTGAAATGAGGGCTGGGGGTCCAGCCTCTCCCCTGCCTCGGGCCGCCCTACTGCAGGGCCACCTCTAGGGCTTCCCAAGCACAGTGTGAACTCCCTGGCAGGTGTCAGCCCACAGCCTCCCCTGGGACTCAGGTCTCAGAACGAGCCCCAGTCAGGAGGCCCCTGGGGACACTGAGGCCAGCCAGAGCCAGGCAGCTCAGCTGTGACTCTGCCGTGACTGGCCCTCCCTGTTCCAGAATGAGTCTGATGTCTTCAGCTGGGTGATCCGCCGTGAGTTCCAGGAGCTGCACCACCTGGTGGACGAGGAGAAGGCCCACTGCCTGGAGGGGGTAGAGGGTCACACCCGTGGCCTGGTGGCTTCTCTGGACATGCAGCTGGAGCAGGCCCGGGGCACTCGGGAGCGGCTGGCCCAGGCCGAGCGTGTGCTGGAGCAGTTCAGTAATGAGAGTCACCACGAGTTCATCCGGGTGAGCCGATGAGGGACTGTCCCCATGCCAAGGCCCAACGCCCCAGAGCCTTTCCTTTCCTAACAGTCCCCATGGTTCTGCACAGCCACCCCCTAGCCTTAACCTGCCTCTCTTGTCTTCCAGAAGTACCACTCCATGGCCTCCAGGTAATGACCTCGGCGGGAGTTGCTGGGGGAGATCTCAGCGGGTCTGGGGCTGCGGGCATGGGTATCTTGTCTCCCCTAGTTCCTCCATTCATTTTAACCAGTGCCTCCGGAGCAGCTGCCCACATCTGGCTCTGTAATCAAGCCCAGGGAACACAGATGAAAGTCATGTCCCTGCCTTCAGGGGACTCGTACATGTGGGGGGAGGCAGATGGTGAACTATGGTTACATCACTGTGGGTACCTAGAACCACAGAAGTTCATTCGAGCTACAGATATACCATGAGGAGGAGGTGATGTCTGGGTACTGACTGGCAGAGGGGCACAGGCTGACAGCTGAGAGAGGCAGAGGCAAGCAAAGTGGGGGACAGTCCCGTGAAAGGGGGAGTGGTGCACGGACTCTGGGATGTTAGGAGAAGTTCCGTGTGGCTGGGGTGTAAAGTACGATGCCAGGAGGAAGGAGAGATGAGGTGGGAGAGGGGGGGTGATGGCCAGAATGAGGGGCCTTGAAATGGAAGGGATCGGATCCATGTTCAGTCCCAACAAATGATCAATTCCTGCAGCTCCCAAGCCTTCCTCAGACAGTGCTTATGGGAGACTCCTTGTTTTCTCAAAATTCTTTGTCTTGGGGACACTTTGGTTAGGAGACATGGGATTAAATGAATGGACACAGACTCTGGCTTGCTCAGTTGGGAGCAGGTGTCCCCTGGGGCTGGGGCTGGGATACAGAGAAATAGTTCTCAGACTTCAGCAAGCATCAGAACCACCTGGAGGGCTACTAAAACAGAGTAGTTGGCCCCAGTAATCAGTTTCTGATGGGCAGGTCTGGGGTGGGGCCCAAGAACCTGCATTTCTAACAAGCTCCCAGGTGATGTCGATGTTACTGGTCCCTGGACCAGCACTTTGAGAACTGCTGCTATAGAGTGCTTCCCCTTCCAGGAAAGAGGCAGGTCCTCTAAGAAGCGGGTGAGAGGGGTGGGCACCGTGTATGCACAGGCCCCAGCTATGGATTTGGCCGGGTGGACTCTCGTCGGGATGGAAGGCTGGGGTGACCTGTGTGGCACACGACTCTCCTGTCACTGTGAACTGTTGCACACAGAGCAGAGCTCCAGCAGGCCCGGCCTTTGGAAGGCACGTTCAGCCCCATCTCCTTCAAGCCGGGACTCCACCAGGCCGACATCAAGCTGACTGTGTGGAAAAGGCTCTTCCGGAAAGTTCTGCCAGGTCAGACCCCAACCCATCCTCCTTCCTGAGGGCTGCCTTCTGCCCAGGATGGGCAGCAGCTTGCTTGGGTTGGGGTGAGAGCTGGGATTCCTCCAGACAGCATAGGTTCGAGCTCAGCTCCACCTCTTCCTAGCTGGGTGACTGGGAAACTTGTATAATTTCTGAGCCTCAGGTTGCTCATCTGTAAAGAGAGGCTGCTGACACCCACCTGGCTGGGCTGCAGGGTTTGTATATACGTGTGCGTGTGTGTAGTTTAGTGCTTAATAAATGGTTGCCACAGCTCTTTGCCAAAAAAAAAAAAAATTTAACTAATTCCTTTAATACTAGCATGCTGTTTACTTGTACATAAGGGAAATCAATCAGTGGACAGATTGCATCCATCAAAGGCAAAAACAGGGTTTATATAAAAGAAAAGGGGGAGGGGGAGGGGAAATTGCAGCCTGTGAACAGTGAATCTTGTTTGCACATTTTGGGGGTAGACTGATTAGCTGGTAGCTAGCAAAAAGGTCACTTGGGATAGTTTGTCCTTGAACAGGCTGACTGGGCTAGCAAATACAACAGCTGCAGTTACTATGGACTCTGCAGAAAGCCTCGCGGCTGGGCTGAGGAGCACAGGTGACAGGCCACCTGCCAGGTCCTCCCATCAGCATCTCCACCTTGGGTGGCGGGCCTGTACCTGTCCCTAACCATGATTCCACCTTTTCCCCTCTTCAGGCATCACTCATTCACTCACTCACTCATTCATTCATTCATTCAGCAAACAGCCCTGTGCTGCCCTTCTAGGCCCTGGGGATCCTAAGACGAGAGGACAGTGTTCCCATCCCGTGAAGCTCGGGGCCTGCCATCGGCCTCCCGTAGGCAGGTCTGCTGCCTTCTGTGTGGCTTACCAGGCCTCTCTGATCTCTTTCTCAGACCCAGAGTCTCTCCAGCTGGACCCTGCCACTGCCCATCCCCTCCTGGAGCTGTCTAAGGGCAACACAGTGGTGCAATGTGGGCTCCTGACCCAGCGGCGTGCCAGCCAACCCGAGCGCTTCGACTACAACACCTGTGTCCTGGCCAGCCAGGGCTTCTCCTGCGGCCGCCACTACTGGGAGGTGGTGGTGGGCAGCAAGAGTGACTGGCGCCTGGGGGTCATCAAGGGCACAGCCAGTCGCAAGGGCAAGCTAAGCAAGTCCCCGGAGCACGGCATGTGGCTGATTGGCCTGAAGGAGGGCCGGCTGTACGAGGCCTTCGGCTGCCCACGTGTGCCCCTGCCGGTGGCGGGCCATCCCCACCGCATCGGGGTCTACTTGCACTACGAGCAGGGAGAGCTCACCTTCTTTGATGCCGACCGCCCTGATGACCTGCGGCCACTCTACACATTCCAGGCTGACTTCCAGGGCAAGCTCTACCCCATCCTGGACACGTGCTGGCATGAGAGGGGCAACAACTCACTGCCCCTGGTGTTGCCCCCACCCAGCAGGCCTGGCCACCTCAGCCCCCCACCTCCTACCAAGCTGTAGGGCTGCCCGTGCTGGGCACGGTGGACTCATGGGGTTCTGCTGGGTCCTGAGGTCACGTCTTCACTGTTTGGGAAGGTCTTCTTGCCTGAGTAGTCCTGGAACATTTGATGATGGGGAGAAGGACCATGACCCCTTCCCCATCAGCCAGGGGCATATTTTGTTAAGTTCCCCTCAGTTAGCAGAACCAGGCCTTGGCATCCACGGGTCACACTGAGCTCCCCCGGTCCCTCTTGGTGGCTCTCTGTGCTTACTCTCCCAACTGAGGGTGGAAACATTCCTACACATACTTTTTCCTTATCATTGTGAACTTAAAACAACTCTTAAGGATAATAAATTTGACATTATTTCTTTCTCTTTAAATGATTTTCAAATATTAGCTACTGTACATAGATACTGCTTTATGCTCGAGTCTTTTAAAGCAGCTCTAATCTCTGGTGGGGCCAGGTCTCACTTCCACGCCCTGCTCACTTGGTCTATGGTTAGAGTCACATCAACCGCTCAGTCGCTGCTCCATCTTCAGAGACCTCTCCAGTCCCCCTCTCAGGTAGATGAGATGGAAAGGACACTACTTCAAAGCAGAAGCAAGTGGGGGTCACACGGGGGTGCTGCCCAGCCCTGAAGACTGCAGGCACTGGCAGTGTGCCCGGAGGCCACATCTGATCACAGCTGATGGCCTGGTGTCCCGCAGGCCAAGGCTGGGACAACTGAATCCTCTCTCAAGAATCTGAAAATTGGAAGAGAGAATGGCTGGAGCGGAGTCACCTGAAGACATGGTGCTTTCAAGAGAAGAGGCACAGCCCTGTGCCACAGAAGCCCATGGGGCTGCCTGAGAGCCTTTGTGACGGCTCCACCCTGGTGCCTGGACATGAACCCACGCAGGCCAAGACTTGCCCCGCAGCCTGCCCGAGGGGCGTCCAGGGACAGGAGAGGACAGGAGGCTGTCCCAGGCGGGTCGTGAGGAGCCTGAGGCCTTCTGCCCTGCCTCCTTCAGAATAGAGCTGCAGACTTTGCAGAGCTCAGCTGCAGTCTAGAACTGGCTGCCCTGACAGAATGCAAAACCTCCGGCTTCCTGCTGGGTGCAGTATGGGAGGCACTGGCAGGAGATCCAGGGCAGGAGAGGGAGTTTGAGGTGCTCATTTTCCTGGTTTCCTGCCTGCTGGGCTTGGGTTGGCAGCTTCCCTCTACCAAAGACTCCCGTCAGGTGGCTCTCCTCCTGTCACTCTTCCCCTGTTCCTTCAGGCCTGGGGGTGCAGCAGTGTTGCTGGCCTGAGTACTGCATCGTCTCCTGCCGGTTCCCTTAACTTTGACTGTTCTTTCATAAAGAGTCTCTTCTTTAAACTCTCCTCTTCCTCTCTGTCTGAGTGCACCTTCCTGCCTCCAGCCAGACCCTCTGCAGGCACTTAACACATCCCTGCTTTGGTTCGGCTAGCCAGAGTTAGTGCTTGCGTCTTGCAGCCAAGAGCTCTTACCTGATACATGTCCGATAGGGAGAAAGCAGAGGAAGGAGCACTGATTTCCTACGTGCAGGTGGCATTTAGGCTGAAAGACGTGGGACACTGCAGCTGGACCAGGGAGGGCCATTGATGCTACTTTAGTACCTATGGACGTTATCCCGCAGTAATGACAGTGTGGGAGTGGGCGAGTCTGCCCAGGGAGAAAATATTAGACCGATGGGAAGGAGGTCAGAAGATGGACACCAGAACCTAAGGAGCAGCTCGGATGAGGTCGCCGAGGAGACCTAAAAATGGCCAGAGGAACGGAGGGTAGGGCAGCAGGGGGAGTCAGGGAAGCCAGAGGGGGAGCTTTACAGCAAGGAGGGTGTGCATGCAGGGCTGTGAGGCAGAGATGCGGCAGGCAAGGGCGAGAGGAAGGCTGGGGCTCCTGGTGGTGTGGAGGCAGCCATCTCAGTGGGGTGGCCTGGGAGACAGTGCAGGGACTTAAATAACAGCCTATGATGAAGAAGTGAAGGCAATGATTGCTGACTTTCCTTTTAAAAAGTTTAATGAAGGGAAGAGAACCGGGTCACGAGTTTGAGAGAAGTAGGCTGAAGGGAAGGTATATTTAGGACAGAGGAGACTCTAAACAGTGTTGCCCAAAAGAATTATGTGAGCCACATACACGATGGTACGTTTTCTAATGGCTGCATCAAAAAGTTAAAAGAAACAGGTCACCTAGTCCCCAGGTCTTGGTTTCTAATGTCATTCTCCAGTCAAAGGAACCAGGACTCCTTGGAGAAATAGCTGATTCTAGAACTGAGGCAGGAAACATACAAAGTGGGCCTTGGATATCTTGTGGTGGCAGAAAGTAAGAAAGTGCTCAAAAACAAACAAATGCAGAAAATCCACAACAAAGAGACAGATTGGAAGCCGACTGAAAGCACTCCCGATGGCCAAAACTGGAGCAATTTGAAGGACAAGATATAGCAGTCCAAAGTATAAAATAAATATCCATGAGTCCATACGAATATAAATACATGATTGAATAAATAGATGGATACGGGAGAAGAAATAAATCTGTGCAGAATTCCAATTAATGTCTGTAGACATTAAGGTCTACAATAATGTCTGTAGCCCTCAAGGACGGAAGCACAGCTCCCCACTTCTTAAGCATGGGCTGCACAAAGTGACCTCCTTCCAGAGAGTACAGTGTGGAAAGAGGGAAAAAAGAGTAACTGTAGCGAAGAAACCTGACAGACGCGACCTCGGCCAGGTGATCAAGGTCGAGTCAGCAGTGATGAGTCGTGCTGATACCATGTATCCTTGATACAATGTGATGAGACCGGCACGTCACCTCTGTGGTCTTCCTCCCCCAAATGTATAAGCCCAGTCTAATCATAAAAAACCCCAGACAAATCCCAATGGAGGGACATTCTACAAGATATCTGACCCATACTCCTCAAAACTGTCAAGGTCATCAAAAAGGAGGAAAGTCTGAGAAACTGTCACAACCAAGAGGAGCCTAAGGAGACATGTTGACTAAATGTAATGTAGTGTCCAGGATGAGATTCTGGAACAGAAAAAAGACATTGCGTAAAAACTAAGGCAATCTGAATAAAGTATGGGCTTTAGCTCACAATCACTTATTAATATTTGTTCATTAATTATAACGAATGTACCTTACTGATGTAAGATGATAAAAATAGGAGAACCTGGGTGCAGAGCACATGGGAATTCTCTACCATCTTTTCAATTTTTCTTTTTTTTTTTTCTTCCTTTTTCGTGACCAGTAAGGGGATCGCAACCCTTGGCTTGGTGTCGTCCGCACCGCGCTCAGCCAGTGAGTGCACCAGCCATCCCTATATAGGATCTGAACCCGCGGCGGGAGCATCGCTGTGCTCCCAGCGCTGCACTCTCCCGAGTGCACCACGGGGTCAGCCCTTCAATTTTTATGTAAATTTAAAATTGTTCTAAAATAAAAAACTTACTTAGGAAAAAAAATGGGTGAAAATAATTTTATCATAATTATAAAGTGCAAACTTTGATACCCATTCTTTTTTTTTTTTTTGTCTTTTTCGTGACCGGTAAGGGGATCGCAACCCTTGGCTTGGTGTCGTCCGCACCGCGCTCAGCCAGTGAGTGCACCAGTCATCCCTATATAGGATCTGAACCCGCGGCGGGAGCATCGCTGTGCTCCCAGCGCTGCACTCTCCCGAGTGCACCACGGGGTCAGCCCTTCAATTTTTATGTAAATTTAAAATTGTTCTAAAATAAAAAACTTACTTAGGAAAAAAAATGGGTGAAAATAATTTTAACAATAAATACCTTAATTCTATATTAGTTTAACCTAAAATATCCAAAATATACATTTCAACATATAATCAGTTAGAAATTATTAATGAGACATTTTACAACTTTTTTCATGTCCAGTCTTCAAAATTTAGAGTGCATTTTGCACTCCTGGTACATTTGGTTTGGACTGGCCACATTTCAAGGGCGCCACAGCCACATGGGGCTAGTGGGGACCATAATGGACATCTCTGCTGTAGAGGCTAAGAGAAAGAGATAATAAAAAGCAAGAGGATGAAGATTCAATATTAAGGTGAGGGGGTCACAGACGGGGCAAGGCCCCGAAGAAAGGCCATTCAAAGGGGATGTGTTTGAAATGCTGCCTCCCCAGCTCAGCTTAGGGCACTGGGTGACCAAGGGTGCAGCCTCTCTGAGGCCAAGCCTCTCCAGCAGTGCCACCCTGCCTCTGGCTGTAGCCATGAGTTTTAGTTATTAAGAGAATACACAACAGTGCTGCCATTGTAGGCTTAGGGCATCATGCAGTCACAATTTTGAATGTATTCAGCTTGCTTCTGCTGATAAGTCCTTCAACTGTGGTCGTTTTTACATCATCAACTTGGTAACCTCTGAGATTGTCAGAATAGAACCATATGACTTCCTCTGAAATGGTCATAAGAAACTCAGCATCTTGGCCAATGACATAAACACTGTCCAATCCCACCTCCGTTCTCCCAACTGTTTCATACGGTGGTGGTAGTGACATTTTAGAATGAGTGTTCACCCCTCCCCTATGGGATGGATGATGTCTATGGGACAGAAGAGGCTTGGCAGACACCCAAGTCACTAAATTCAAGGACAGTTCTACATCTCATCTTCCTTAACCTTCTAGTACCCGCTTCCTTTGTTTACCTTCCTCCTTCCTAAAGCATTTCTGTCTCAGTTGTGTTCCCTGAGAAACAGACTGAGCAAGGTTCCAGTCCATGAAGTTTATTTGGGAGTGGAGGTGGCCTGTGACACAGAGAAGTGGAGGCAGCCCGGAAGAAGTGCACTCCTGAACCAGCCCCACACTGGGCAGCTGAAGCGTAATCCCACAGGGATTCAGAATGATCCTAGGCAGAGTGAGAGCGCTGGCGTATCTATAACGCACATCTGTCAGTCATTGGTAAGGAATGCCGTAGCGGGGACAGTAATTCCCATGCAATTCTGACTCACCATGCCCATAGGCATAGCAGGTTCAGGAAGCCCCAGGGGAGCCCTCTGACAAAGATGCTGGCTCTGGCCACTGAAGTCAGACTGGACGTACAAACCTGTAAAGGGGTCTGCGGGAACGTGGGCGGGCACCAGCAGCAACTGCTACAGTTCTCTTCCCTCAGGTTCTACAATCCTGCCTTTGCTCAGTCTCCTTTGAAGATTCATCCTCTCTTCCCGGACATTCAAGTCTTGAGGGCCTTCAGCAAGTCTTATTGCCGTGTGTGCTCCCATGATTTCA
>NW_007735144.1:73024-82016 GCF_000696425.1 Galeopterus variegatus | reverse complement strand
ACCTAAAATTACTTTTATTAATCTAAATTTATATTGACTCACAAAGAAATAACTCTATATGGATGCTTATGAGATTTTTGTTAATATACCATTAAATAAAAATAGTCTAGTAGATTTGAAATTTGTAAAAAAATTTTCAAAATATGTTTTTAGCCTTATTGAAATCATATATTTACGTGATGAACTGTACTAAGCAGTAACTCTATATTTAAGAAAATAGAGCCATAAATTCCTGCTACCTAACTACTAAAACTGTATTTGCCCCACCATTTTCTTCTCCTAACCTTTCTCCTATCATGAATTCTTTTGGGCTCATAGTGCCACTTCTCAAAGGTTGTGGGTACAACTTCTAGTTTGTTTCAGGGCTGCTTTCTAGGATGGTTATGGCTTTTCCACGGACCACCTTCAGAGACAGAGCTGTGAGGAAGTAAGAGGTTTCCTTCGATCTACTTTGAAAATAGCTTCTGAAAACATTCTTAAGACTCCAACTAACAAAAAGTTGGTATATTATATGAAAGCTACAGATGGGTCAAATAGAAAGGTCCTAATTACAGTGACATGCCATATTCTCTTGTTCCATGGGAGTGACTGTTTTCTCCTCAGACACTAAAGATAGAGTCCATGTTCCACGCTTTTTTGTATTCGAGAAATGATACTCAATGGGAAAAATATAGAGATACTCAACACACCTTTTAAATTTAATTCTACACAGAATTAAGTTCTATTCTCTTTCACCTACATTTTCTTATTTTTACTTAGGTTTGTAATCATAGATTATTACCAGCTCCTTTCTGTTGTCATGATAATCAAGGTTACCTAAATACTCAGATTATTTTTTTTTTATTTTTAAATTATTTAACGAACCCACCACTACTGAAGTTAAAGTTTGTCTCAATGATGACTTCAAGTACATTCATCAACAACCAAGACAATGATGTTTTAGTGGTTGCCTCTGCAATGAAGTCCTCAGGATATTACAAAAACCAGTGTGTTGAAGGGACATTATTCCAAATAATGAATGAAAGAAAGGAAGGAAGCAAAGAAAGAAAGAAAAAAACCCTGACGGATATTTTGAAAGGCAGTCAGTAAAGTACTTCCACATTTAGGTAAGAACTTATGAAAAGGCATTAGCACAGTACATATGGGCTTCTATTATTTCTCACATGGAACAATACTATATTTTTGCCACTATTGCAAACCAAGCAATGATCAAGAGTTCTAGCCATAAAATCAGAATTACTAAATTAATTAAAAACTCCTGATTCATTTTTCTACATATTCAGAAAGGATCAAAGATGATTAGGAAGGCTGAGTAGAAGAACACATGTGTGAAGAGAGGAAAAAAGTGACATATAGGCAAGTAAAAGTTCATGGTGATGACCAGAATTCAATTCTGTTTAACAAATGATTTGGGGGCACCATTTGTATACAAAACAGTGTATTAAATGTTGGAAACAGAGAGAAAAATAAATACAAATAACCCTTGGCCTCTAAAAGTGTATGGCCCAGCAGCAGCATAGACAGTAATATAACTAACTGTAATACAGGGCAGAGTGCTACAATAGCCACAGCAGGGAGTGACTTATAAATAATTCATAAAGAAACAGCATTGTTTCATCGTTTAGCAACATATTTACACAATACATACATAATGGGAGAAAGATCCAAATAATTCTTGCTGACTGTCCTAATTCCCCATGCCTCTTAGATATAGAGAAGACAATGGGATTAATTGTGCCTGGGAGAGTGAGAGGGGCTTTATGATACAGAATTAATGCAATAATTTCAACATTAGAGGAGATAAGAAAATTTTTGTACTATTTGTTCTAACATTTTATCATAAAAATATTTAAACATATAGAAAAGTTGAAAGAATTGTACAGTGAACACGTATCTGTCCATCCATTTATCCTTCTACCATGCATCAATCCATCTTACTCCTTGATGTGGTTCAAAGTAAGCTGCAAATAGGAATGCACTTTGCCCCTAAATATTCAGTATATATGAGGAGTCTTTGAAAAGCTCATGGAAAGATTTGTATTACCTTTTAATTCCATTTTTCCATGAACTTTTTGAATACCTTCCTATACCATTAACTAGAGTTCAATATTTGCTTACTTTTTTCAGGTAATATTAACCTACACTGAAATGCATAAATTTTAAGTGTACTATTTGATGAGTTTTGACAAGCACATACAACAGTATACCAAAAACACCTATCAAGATACACAACATTATCCTCACCCTAGAAACTGAGACTGACCTGAGGTTCTTTCTTGGTAAATCCTCTCACCCAAGCTACCATGGCAATCACTGTTCTGACTATTTTCATGATAGGTTAAATTAGACTAGACTAGAATTTCACTCAAATGGAATCATACTGTATTTAATATTTTGTGTCTGGCTACTTTCATTGATCCATGTTTCACGTGGCGGTAGTTCATTCCTTTGTATACTGGGTAGTATTCCATTGTGAGAATATTTCCGTGTGTTTTTCCATTCTCCTGGGCTATTTTCAGTTCTCAGCTGTTATGAGTAAAGCTTTCATGAAAATTATTCTATATATCTTTTAGTGGAAATATGACTACATACTCATATGTATTAGATAAATACCTGTAAGTGGATTGCTGAGTCATAAGTTTCATAAGAAACTGCCAGAACTTTTTTTTCCAAATGTGCGATTTTACACTCCCACTAAGAATGTATGACAGTTCTTGTTGCACCATACCCTACCAATATTTTGCTTCTGTCTTTGTGGTTGTCTTTTCAATTTCACCATTCTGGTGAAGATGCAATGATATCTCATCACGGTGTTAATTTGCATTTCCTTGATGACTAATGGGCTGCATCATTTTACATTCCCACCAGCAATATATGAAGGTTGTTTGCCTTTTCATTGCTTATTGACCACTTACATGCGAGTATTTCGAAAAGTTTCACATGGGAAGATTCACATGACATTTTTTTTTTCCTTTTTGTCTTTTTTCATGACTGGCAACGGATCACAACCCTCAGTGTCGTGCCCGTACTGGACCGGGACCAGCAACGGGATCGCAACCCTCGGTGTTGCTCCCGCATCTCGCTCAGCCAGTGAGCGGCCGGTCTGTATGTGGGATCCGAACCCTCGGCGGGAGCGCTGCCGCGCTTCCCAAGCGGTGCACTGTAGCAGTGCGCCACCAGGCCGGCCCCACATGACATTTTAATTCTATTTTTCCACAAGCTTTTTGAAGTATCCTTGTTTATCTTCCTTTGTAGAATATCTGTTTACTTAATACTATATTAAAGTAATATCTGATACAACTTGGGACCTTAAGAAATATCCAAACCATCTGAGAGCAGTAATTACTTTAGAAAAGCTGTCACTAGTAAGTTTCTTATAAAAACTTGTGTTAAAAAAATTAACAGGACTGTTTTTTCCTGTTGAAAGATGATCAAATGGATACTAACATTCTTATTCGAGTGACTTTCTCAAAAACTGAGTTTACTCAATTTATCTCCCCTTGTAAGCTAAAATTCCTTCTTTGGGTTGAAGGTGTCTGGAAAATTCATGTGTTTTAGAGTTAGCCATGGGTGTTAGGACTCCNTCACTGTTCTGACTATTTTCATGATAGGTTAAATTAGACTAGACTAGAATTTCACTCAAATGGAATCATACTGTATTTAATATTTTGTGTCTGGCTACTTTCATTGATCCATGTTTCACGTGGCGGTAGTTCATTCCTTTGTATACTGGGTAGTATTCCATTGTGAGAATATTTCCGTGTGTTTTTCCATTCTCCTGGGCTATTTTCAGTTCTCAGCTGTTATGAGTAAAGCTTTCATGAAAATTATTCTATATATCTTTTAGTGGAAATATGACTACATACTCATATGTATTAGATAAACACCTGTAAGTGGATTGCTGAGTCATAAGTTTCATAAGAAACTGCCAGAACTTTTTTTTCCAAATGTGCAATTTTACACTCCCACTAAGAATGTATGACAGTTCTTGTTACACCATACCCTACCAATATTTTGCTTCTGTCTTTGTGGTTGTCTTTTCAATTTCACCATTCTGGTGAAGATGCAATGATATCTCATTACGGTGTTAATTTGCATTTCCCTGATGACTAATGGGCTGCATCATTTTACATTCCCACCAGCAATATATGAAGGTTGTTTGCCTTTTCATTGCTTATTGACCACTTACATGCGAGTATTTCGAAAAGTTTCACATGGGAAGATTCACATGATATTTTAATTCTATTTTTCCACAAGCTTTTTGAAGTATCCTTATTTATCTTCCTTTGTAGAATATCTGTTTATTTAATGCTATATTAAAGTAATATCTGATACAACTTAGGACCTAAAGAAATATCCAAACCATCTGAGAGCAGTAATTACTTTAGAAAAGCTGTCACTAGTAAGGTTCTTATAAAAACTTGTGGTAAAAAAATTAACAGGACTGTTTTTTCCTATTGAAAGATGATCAAGGGCCGGCCCGGTGGCGCACTGGAGAGTGCGCCGCTTGAGAGTGCGGCGGTGCTCCCGCTGAGGGTTCGGATCCCATGTGGAGACCGGTTCCCGCTCACTGGCTGAGCGCAGTGCGGGCGCAACACCGAGGGTTGCGATCCCATTACTGGTCAGTAAAAAAGACAAAAAGGAAAAAAAAGAAAAAGAAAGATGATCAAATGGATACTAACATTCTTATTTGAGTGACTTTCTCAAAAACTGAGTTTACTCAATTTATCTCCCCTTGTAAGCTAAAATTCCTTCTCTGGGTTGAAGGTGTCTGGAAAATTCATGTGTTTTAGAGTTAGCCATGGGTGTTAGGACTCCCATTTTCTCTCAGAGTTGTACTGTGTAAGGATGAGCAAGTCTCTTACATTGTAAGAACATCATTTTTGTTCCTTTGGAACAATAGTAATATTAATACCTATGTCACAGAGTATATTTCAGAATTAAAATGTAATACTTTTTAGAAGTTTTCATGTAATGGCTAGCACATTGCATTCTCCCAATACATCTTGATCTTTATTTGTCAAATAATCTAATGTTACCTAAAAGTGTTGAGCTACTATAATTTCCACCAAAATCCTAATAACTTAGCATTACAAATCATTCACAGAATGCACTGGTCTATGTTCTATTGAAATTCTCTGAACAAGGATTGTACCAATTTTGTTTGTCACCTCAAACCGAGTTCATAGCAGTGTCTGTTAGAAAATAAGCAATTAATAAAAATTTGTAGACTAAACAATAAATAAGAAAGCACAGGCTTTTGCTCTGAACTTTTAACCAGTTTTTCAGAATGTAAATCCACTTTACTTTATGGTCTATCCCTTTCTTTCCAGAATATGCACTTATTAAACAAGCATGTATGGAGCACTCCTGTGTGCTATGCACTGTCCTAGCAGCTTAAAGATGGAATAGAGCTTTACACTCATGAAGTTTACATTAATCTAGCAAGAAAGACAAAAAACACATTAACAAATAACATTGAAAAATAGGTAGCAACAAGTGCTATAAGAAAAACAAAATGAGAGCTCTGTAAGGGAGTGGTGAGGCATATTCAATTTTCTTCTTTGTGGTTTTAGGGAAAGTAAAAGTATAAAGCCCAACTCCTTGCCACTTAATATTAGAAAATGTATTACGTTTAACTGAGAGAAATAAAGGAGGCATAAGCACAAGTTTCCACAAAAGCCTAGCTGATGGTTTGATACATTATCACTATCTGTAGGAGAACAACCCATTTTGTCTTTGCAAGGAAATCTGCATAGATCTGGCAGCTAGTGCTCAGAATATAGTTAAAAAAAAAAAAAAACAGGAAATCAACAAAAAGTGCTCTGCTGATGAGGTGAAATGTAGTTTACTCTCTAAGAAAGATTCTAATCTCTTTCTTTCTTTGTGGTTATTTCAGAGTTTTTGTAGAATGGGAAGTTTGCCACTTACAATGGCTTCTGGTCACTTACTCCAAGTACAGGTCACAATTGTCCATCCAAACATTAATGATCAAAATTCTTGGCTGGACATCAGGCCAAGGGGAAAATCTAAGTTGCTTGCCTCACTGAAATGTTGGTCATAATTCTGTTTGTAGGAATTTGCAATATCAGGGAATTGTGTTTATGTAATGAGGTAGTAGTTAAGCAGTTACTAGTTTACTGCATTAAGTCTTACCAGCATTTGATTTCTGGTTCTGAAACTCATTACTGTGTGACCATGGAATAGTTACTTATCTTACATCAAATTTCCTTGGAAACAGAATCTCAGACAATTCTACATGTATGAGTTTTATTGAGTTGTGCTCTTCAGAAACAGCTTCTATAAGTCAATGAGATAATTGCAATGGAGTACTGGGAGTGGTTGAACTGTGATATAGTTGAAACAGAGGACTTAGCCACTTATACCAATGGAGAGCTCTGGACCTGGGAGGCATCTTCAGCAAATCTAAGAGCTACACAGTTGTCTGTATGGGTGGGGAAGTTGAAGACATATACTCTGGGTATAGGCAATTATTAAGAATTTAGTCCAACAGGCAGCCATCACCACCTGGCAAAAGGAAGGCACATACCCAGGGTTCTAGGCAGGAGCCATGGGCAGCCCACACTGCCCAAAAGAATGTAGTAGCATGCCCAAGGTCCTTATCAGGAGTCACAGATAGCCCCCACTACCTGGCAGAAGGCAGGAGCATGACAAAAACACCACTTCCATGTAGGTGATCCACCACAGCCAGTGCTACAGCCACTACTGCTACAAACGTGGCTCAGCTACAGTCACTGTACAGGTGGCCCACCATCCACTCAGCTACACTGACACAAAGAGAGTCAGTAGCAGAGACTTGAAAAAGAAGAGGAAGTCTCTATCCTCAAAGCTCACTCCAGAGTAATAGAAGAAGCAATTGCTCTGCCAGATGACCAGAGATCAACATAGAGATATTGGAAATATGAAAAACTGAGAAAATATGATACTGCAAAAGGAATACAGTAATTCTCAAGTATCAGGCCCCATTACAGGAGAAAATTCTTGAAATGACTGAAAAAGAATTCCAAGCAACAATCTTAAGAGAACAGAAGGAGATATGAGAATACTGTTAACCAACATAATAAAAAAGGAAAAGATATCTAGGATAAGAAAGAGGAAACTTACAAAGAGATTAAATACCCTAAAAAAGAATGTAGCAGAGCTCTGGAGCTAAATCATTCAATAAAATAAAAAACACGACTGAGGCTTTAAGCAACAGGTTAGAGCTAGCAGAAGAAAGAATTTCTGATATCTGAGATATTATTTTAGAAATAACCCAGGCGGACAAAAAAAGTAAAAAAAAAAATTTAATGAAGAAAGTCTCTAAGAGCTAGCAGAACCTTAAGCACACAAATATCTGAATCATGGGTGTTCCAGAAGAAGAGGAGAAAAGAAAAGGCATTAAAAACCTATTCAACTAAATAATAATGTAAAACTTTCCAGGTATGGGGGAGGAACTCAAGGATCCACAACAGATTAAATCCATAAAGATCCTCTCTGAGACACATAGTCAAACTGGCAAAACTCAAAAACAAAGAGAGAATCCAAAAAGCTGCAAGAGAAAAGCATCAAGTCACCTATAAGGGAGCACCCATCAGACTAACAGCAGACTTCTCAACAGAGAAGTATATTTTGGTATCAGGAACTCTCTATACTCTTAAAAATTGAGAATATCATTGAGCTTTTGCTTTCAACATTCACTGTATTTGAAAGAGACAGTGAAAAACTAAAAATATTTTTTAGTTAAAAATAACATTAGTAAAGTAATTACATGTCTTCATAACATAAGTATATTTTTCAAAACAAAATCTAGTGGGAAGAATGGCATTGTTTTACATTTTTATAAATATCTTAATATCTATACTGATAAATAAATAAAAATGAATTCTTATTTCTGCTTCTGCACTCAATCTGTTATGATGTATTGTTTTGGTTGAAATAAATGAGGAAATAAACATATCTGTATGTGTATATATACTTATACATGCATTTGTATAAATATATTATATATACTTTTTACTCATTTATATATATATATATAAATGCATACATACATACATTTACTCATTTATATATATATATATATATATGCATACATACATACAGTTGTGCATTCCTTATTGATGGGGATACACTCTGAGAAACGCATCCCCTGGTGATTTTGCCATTGTGGAGACATAGAGGGCACTTGCACAAACATAGGTGTTTTAGCCAACTACACACTTAGGCTATATGGTATAGCCTAGGGCTCCTAAGCTGCAAACCTGTATTGTATGTTACTGTATTGAATACTGTAGGCAATCGTAACATAATGGTAGTGCAAGTATTTGTGTATCTAAACATAGAAAATATAAAGTAAAATACATTATAAAAGATAAAAAAATAGTACACTGGTTTAGGGCACTTAATATGAATGGACCTTGCAGTACTGGAAGTTGCTCTGTGTGAGTCAGTGAATGAGTGGTGAGTAAATACACATTACTGTAGACTTTATAACACTGTACTCTTAGGCTACATGAAATTTATTTTTTAATTACATAATTTTGCTAGGGAGCCCAAAAGAGGCCTACCCATCACCCATGTGGGAGCCCACATGAGCTCTAGTCACATGTGCCATCACTGCTGCCTCTGAAGTCCCAAGCCTGAGCCCTGGAAAGACCCACCTACCACCCAAGCAGGAGCCCAACTGAGCAGCATCCCACACACTGCAGCCACTGCTGCAGGCCAACACCCAAGCCCCAGAAAGCCATGCTCAATGCCCAAGCAGGAACTGAAGCAACCCACTACGTACTCAGCGGCACTGATACAAGAAAAGTCACCAGCAGTGCTTACAAATAGAGGAGATTTCCACTCATAGCCCACTCCACAGTAATAGAAGAAACAAGTGCCCTACCAGCTGACCAAACATCAATGAAAAAATACTAGAACTACAAATAAACAAGAAGATATGACACCACCAAAGGAATATGGTAATTATCAAGTACCAGACCCG
>NW_007735144.1:69646-71763 GCF_000696425.1 Galeopterus variegatus | reverse complement strand
CCCACCTCACCTCTAAATACACACAAAGAGTAAAAGTGAAGGGATGGAAAAAGATATACCATGCAAACGGAAATCAAAAATGAGCAGGGGTAGCTATTATACAGCATAAAATAAACTTTAAACCAAAAACCATAAAAAGAAACAAAGAAGGCCATTATATAATGTTAAAGGTATCTATCTAGTTAAAAGACATAACAAACATAAATATGTATTCACCCAATGCTGGAGCACCCTGATATGTAAAGCAAATGTTCTTAGACCTAGAAAAAGATAGATGCTAATATGATAATAGTGGGTGACCTGAACCCCTCCCTCTCGTCATTGGACAGATTTTCCATGCAAAAAATCAACAAAGAAACACAGGATTTAAGCTACACCTTAGAACAATTGGACCTGGCAGACATCTATAAAATATTTCATCCAACAACTGCAGAATACACACTCTTCTCATCAGCACATGGAACATTCTCAAGGGTAGACTACATGTCAGGTCAAAAATCAAGTCTTGAGAAATTTTTAAAAAATTGAAATCATCCTAATTATCTTTTCAGTCCACAGTGGATTAAAACTGGAAGTCAATAACAAGAAAAATTCTGGAATCTATTCAAGTGCATGGAAACTAAACAACAGACTCCTGAATGATGTATGGTTCCAAGAAGAAATTAAACAAGTAATCAAAATATTTCTTGAAACTAACAAAAAGAAAGATGCATCATACCAAAACCTGTGGGATACTGGAAAAGCAGCACTAAGGAGAAAGTTTATTACAATGAACAGTTACATCAAACGAATGGAGGCGCAGCACTGAGTGTTACGATCCCGTTGCCGGTCCCGGTCCGGTATGGGTGCGACACTGAGGGTTGCGATCTGTTGCCGGACACGAAAAAAGGCAAAAAGGAAAAAAAAAAAAAAACTTCAAATAGATGACATAACACTATGCCTCAAAGATCTAGAAAAACAACAATCCACNAGGCCAGAGCAAGCAGAAGAAAGAATTTCAGACCTTGAAGATGGTCTTTTTGAAATAACCTAGGCAGACAAATTTTTTTTTTTTTAAAAGGAAAAAAGAATTAAAGAGAATGAAGAAAATCTATGAGAACTAGCAGACAATCTGAAGCAAAGAAACATCTGAATAGTGGGTTTTCCAGAAGGAGAGGATAAAAGAAAAGGCACTGAAATCCTGTTTAGGGAAATAATAACAGAAAACTTTCCAGATATAGGGAGAGATGCAGACCTTCAAATCCAGAAATCCCAAGGATCCCCAAACAGATTCAGTCCAAAAAGATCCTCTCCAGGACATATTATCATCAAACTGGCAAAACTTAAAGACAAAGAGAGAATTCTAAAAGCAGCAAGAGAATAGCATTGGGACCCCTATAAAGGATCCCCAATCAGACTAACAGCAGACTTCTCAACTGAAACCTTAAAAGCCAGAAGAAAATGAGATGAATATATTCAAAATACTAAAAGAAAAACATCCCAGCCAAGAATTCTATACCCAGTGAGGTTATCCTTCAGAAGTGAGGGAGAAATTGTTTATTTCCCAGACAAACAAAAGTTATGGGAGGTCACTACCACATAATCAGCCCTGCAAGAAATTTTCAAAGGAGTCCTCCATCCAGAATCTGAAAAATGATAATCACTATCATGGATTCACAAGAAAGAGCAAAACCTGCTGAAAAAAACAAAATGCAAACAAGAAAGAGAAATAAGCTAAATCATGTCACCTCAAAAATCCAACTAACATTGAAGATGAAAAATAAAGGGGGAAGAAAAGAACAAATTATATTTAAATCACCTAAACAAAAAGCAATATAATGACAGGAGTAAAGCAATATGTGTCAATAACAACCCTAAATATAAATGTATTAAACTCCCCATTCAAAGACATGTACTGACTGACTGGATTAAAAACTAGATCCAACTATATGCTGTCTACAAGAGACCCACCTCACCTCTAAATACACACAAAGAGTAAAAGTGAAGGGATGGAAAAAGATATACCACGCAAACGGAAATCAAAAATGAGCAGGGGTAGCTATTATACAGAATAAAGTAAACTTTAAACCAAAAACCATAAAAAGAAACAAAGAAGGCCATTATATAATGTTAAAGGT
>NW_007735144.1:68753-69251 GCF_000696425.1 Galeopterus variegatus | reverse complement strand
TTATGACAACCCAATTGCCAATATCATCCTGGATTCCTAAAACAGGAACAAGACAAGGATGCCCATTGCCACCACTCCTATTTAACATAGTACTTGAAGTACTAGCCAGAGCAATCGAGCAAGAGAAAGAAATCTTTATTTGTTTCCAGATTAAAAAGGATGAAGTCAAACCATCCCTGTTTGCAGATGACATGATCTTATATAGAGAAAAATGTAAAAATTCTACCAAGGAACTCTTACAGTTGACTAACAATTTCAGTGATGTTGCAGGATAAAAAATCAACACTCAAAAATCAGTAGTGTTTTTATACTGCAGTAACAAACTAGCAGAAAATGAAATCAAGGAAGTAATCCCATTTGTAATAGTCATCAAAAATAATGAAATACCTAGGGATCAATTTATCAAGGAGGTGAAAATCTCTACAATGAGAACTAAAAAAACACTACTACTTCTTTGTATTTCTACAAAGAAATGACAGAGGACACTAAAAGGTGGAA
>NW_007735144.1:66293-67209 GCF_000696425.1 Galeopterus variegatus | reverse complement strand
AACTTAAAAGACTTTAATATACTATGCCTTGTATAAATCGTCTTTAAAGAGAAAGAAAATTGATCTAATTATAGATAATAACTCCTTACATATCTGAAATTTATGAGTTTTCCCTTTTGTAGTTTCAATATTTGGATTATTTTATCCTGTTTTTTCTGACAGATATCATTTACCAATCTCTATCTTCACACTGGCACCCTAGTATGTTGTGGCTGGACATGAGGGCTAGAATGGATTATGTATGGCTTTGGCAATAGAGTTTTCCCTTAGGACTTGAGGGTAAAACTCCAAATGAGTAAAAGACAGATGAGTTCATCTTGAGTTTATGCTGAGGCTCTGAGAGCCGTTTGAGGAGAAATTAAAAGATAAAGATGTCTACACTCCTTGTTAAACAATTAAGTTTGGTAGCAGGTAAAATAATTGACTTCTCTATCCACCCTTTTTTTAATCTGGCAGTAAAACACCAAAGATGTCACCTTGCTCTAGAATGTTCAAGTAACTCGACTTGCCTTGAGCCCTGTAGAACAAGCACGTGCTTATGGAGCCAACAGATTACAATCACCAAAAATTGTTTTGAAATAATATGACACTTGATTTTTGTATATAAACATAAAAAAGACTAAGGTCTTGAACTATTTTTTAGCAGGTCTGAAATTGAGTATGGACATGTTTTTTAAAAAGACCTTTAGATGATTCTAACGTGCATAAAAGTTTAAGAATCACTGCTTTAAATTAGCTACCTGTTTGTTTTGCTTCATTATATAGCCAAGTCTACTTCTTTGTATGATTCAGATGCTTTGCAACAAACTCTTCTTTTCATTATTAGCTACAAGGGCAAATTTTTGCAGAGCTGAGACAGGCCACATTTCTTCTCCCCTTTTAAACTCCATTAAATGAGAGGAGATGATAGTAAGGG
>NW_007735144.1:56890-65678 GCF_000696425.1 Galeopterus variegatus | reverse complement strand
ACAGGCCACATTTCTTCTCCCCTTTTAAACTCCATTAAATGAGAGGAGATGATAGTAAGGGGACACGAATGTTTTAAACAATCATGGAGAGAATGAGAATGGAGCTATTAATAAAAGAGATTTCAATACATTTTTAGACAATAAAAATAAACAAATGGGATTATATCAAACTGAAAAGCTTCTGCGCAGCAAAGGCAACAATCAACAGAGTGGCAAGACAACCTACGGAATGGGAAAAAACTAATACATCCAACAAGGGATTAATACCCATCTGCAAACTAATACATCCAACAAGGGATTAATATCCTGAATATCCAAAGAACTCAAACAACTACACAGTAAAAAAAATAGTAATCCAATTTAAAAATGGGCAAAGGAGATGAATAGATGTTTTTCAAAGGAAGACATACAAATGGCCAACAGGTACATGAAAAAATGCTCAGCATCACTAGTCAACAGAGAAATGCAAATCAAAACCACACTGAGATATCATCTCACCCCAGTTAGACTCGCCATTATTAAAAAGACTGAGAATAACAAATGCTGGAGAGGATGTGGGGGAAGGGGAAGTCTTCTACATTGTTGGTGGGACTGTAAATTAGCACAGCCATTACGGAAAGCAGTGTGGAGGTTCCTCAAACAACTATAGATAGAACTACCATATGATCCAGCAATCCCACTACTGGCTATATCCAAAAGAATGGAAATCATCATGTCGAGGGGATACCTGCACTCCCATGTTCATCACAGTTATTTTTACAATAGCCAAAATACAGAACCAACCTCAGTATCCATCAACAGATGACTGGATAAGGAAAAAGTTTTATATATATATACACAATGGAATACTATTCAGCCATAAAAAAAGAATGAAATTCTACCATTTTCAGCAAGATGGGTGATTCTGGAGAAAATTATGTTAAGTGAAATAATCCAGACAAAGAAAGAGAAATACTGCATGTTCTCACTCATAACTGGGTACTAGGAAGGAAGGAACGAACAAACGAACGAATGAATAAATGAATGAACGAACCACAACAATATGTTGAACTTTTAGGAGAGAACAAATCTAAGGACACTAGAGATGGTGGGGAGAGAGGTCAGGTCAAGTTCATATAAAAAACTTATTTGTAATAATGAATATGTTAACAATAAAAAATTAAAATAATAATATAATTTAAATGAACATAAAAAATTGTGTTGGGATATTACAATGGCTACAATGTCACTAGGTGATAGGAATTTTTCAGCTTCCCATAATCTTATGGGAACACTGTCATATATGTGGTCTATTGTGGACCAAGATTTTGTTATACAGCACATGACTGTATTTTATATATGTACACTCTCTCACCCATTTAGAAATAAAATAATGAGCATCCCAAAATATTACTTTGTACATTCTATGATACACTATTGCTATTACCAAAAGGAGTTCATGAATTTTCTGCTTTTCTTTTAGTTTTAAGGCCATATAGTAAAAAGATCCCTCAACTAGTATTCAAAAGACTTGTGTTCAATGCATCTTTGCCATAGATTTACCTGTTTGTCCTTACATAAGTAATTTTATTTCTCTCACTCTTTGCTGACTCTCCTAAAACCTGAGATAATAACTCTTGTCCCAATGATCTTACAGAATTATTGTGAGAATTAAATGGAAACATGAGTATAAAAAATGTTTCCAAATTATTATGCAAATGCAAGGTATTACTACGACAACACTATTATTGTTGTAGTGATTGTTAGAAATTGCATCTCCTAAAAATATAGGCATCATTAGTAATATCCTATTTGAAATTCCTAAAAACAAGCAAAGTAGTATACCCAGTGTACTACTGGCATCTCATATACCACATGGCTAAAACTGAATTCAGTATTTTTTCTTCCACATGCATTTTCACATTAGCCAAGATTATGTTTGTAAACCAAAGCAGGATCAGATCACTCTTCTATTTCAAAAACTTTAAATGGTTTCTCTCTCCCTAGAGAAAATATTCAAAATTCTTGCAAAATAATCACAATCCTATATGAACTAGCTTCCATCTATCATTAAAACCTCATCTCCCAGTACATCTTGATCCCTAGTCCCAGCTTACCATTTGGCATCCTTTTTTTAACACCTTTCTCATTTTGCTCATGTCTGAAATGCCCTTCAAAAATTTTCCACACACTCTGCCCAACAAGAAGGTCTCTAATTGTCAATGTCACACTCATTGAAACCCAGTTCAAATATTAGTAATCCTTGATCATTCAGGCAAAATTAATTGCTCTCTGCTTTGCTTTTCTAGATCAATTTGTTTCCACATTTATTATTTTATCTATAAATATGTTGACAATCTACTAAATGCAAGCCACATGTTACATGTTGTATAATTTTTAACTAATTATATATGAAAACTATGCTCAAATACCTTAGCAAATAACGTTATTTTGCTTTATCTTATTTTTTAGTTTAAATTGTAATCAATAATATGGCATAGATTGAGACTCAGCTATTTGTATTTCCTCTACATACCAAGCATAATGCCTTACACAGATATCAGTGATTGCAAACAAATGTTGATTTTATTTGAGTTAGGAAAGAGACAGGGGTTGAGCAATTCCACAAAGCCTTGAGGCCTTTTGATGTTTGCTTTTACCAAGAAGAAATGTGTCATATAGATATATGCTTCCTGACAAGGGTTCCTAACATCCTATTACAATTTATTTTGCTGTTTTTGAAAGAAGATATAGTATGCAATATTCTTTTCTGGTCTTTTCTTCTATTGCAAAGAAAAGAATTCCCTGAAATGTGATTATATAAACAAGAAGCTCTTGAGTCCTATTGTTTCTTTTCACTTTATTGAGAACTAAAATTTCGTACCTGAGAAATATGCGTGCAGCTACACGCATCCAACTTCCTGTGAAAGACAAGAAATATCTGAAATTTGTGAGGGCACAGTTTTAATCATTAGGTATACTAGTTGAAGAATGAATTTCATGTGAGTCTGAAGAAAGTAGTAAATCAATGAAGAATTCTCTTATATTTGAAGTGTCTTATTTTTCTCACATAATAAAAAATCCAGAGGTAGATAGTCAGAAACAGTTATGGTGGGTTCATCGTGTTATCAGGCATTAGACACTTTCTGCTCTGGCACCTACCATATGCTTCTCACCTCCCAGTCATGAGATGGCTATCCCACCTCCAGGTATCATGCCTGTTCAAATGAGGAAAGGGAGGAAGGGCAAACCGTTAGAAGGTGTGTGCTGAGTCAATACCACTTGAAGGACACAAAACAATGCCAACTTATGTAGCTCATTAGCCATACCTGTGTCCCTTGGCCATCTTCATCTAGAAGGGAAGCATGGAAATACGATCCTTGGTCGCAGTTGCAGTGGTTTTTAGCTTAAAAGTCTTTATAGTAGAGGAGGCAAGCTAGAAAGTTTAGCATGGGTACTGTGAGCCAAATCAAAGTATTGCGAAAAGTGGTCAGAGTAATAATTTCTCAAAAATTGTACATGTTCTTTAGACCAACACTGTGTGATTCCACTTATTTGAGGTACCTAGAATAGTCAGATTCATCAAGACAGAACATAGAATGGTGGCTGCCAGAGGCTGGGATTATAGGAGAATAGGGAGTTGTTTAATGGATGTAGAGTTTTAGTTTTGTAAGACGAAAAGAGTTCTGAACATTGGTTGCATGACAATATGAATGTGCTGAACTCTACTGAACTGTACACTTTAAAATAGTTAAGATGGTAAATTTTATGTTTATGTCTATTTTACCACAGGTAAAAAAAAAACTGGATTTGTTCTATATCTCATTGGAAATGATAACATTATCAAAGCTTTGCTCTTTTATTAGACATAAAATTCTCTGGGTCTCCTGAAAAAAGATGCATATTTTTTAAAAATGAGTAGCTAGATATATTTATATTATATAATTAGCACACATACCTCCAAATTCTTGATATAGTCTCAAACATGGTATATTAGTCCATTTCTGTTGCTTATAACAGAAATACTTGAAACTCCATAATTTGTAAAGAAACAATATTTATTGCTTACAGTTTTGGAGGCTGGGAAGTCCAAAGTCCTGATAACACATTTGGTAAAGGCCTTCTTTGGTGGTAACTTCAGCAATGTAGGTTATCACATTGCAAGAAACAAAGGAACAAGAAACAGAGCTTCTCATGTGCTCTCCTCCCAAGACCAACAGAAGCATGCCCGTGATCATAATCAAACCAATCAAATGGATCAACTCATTCACTATGGCATGGTCCTCACAATCCAACTACCTCTCTAAGGCCCCATCCTTCAATTACCGTAGTAGGATTTCCACCCACAACAGTTACAGTGGGGATTAAGCTTTAATAAGTTTGGGGGGGCATTCCATCCACAGATCATGGTAATTATATTTTGGATTTATAGCCATATATATTTATGTTTTTCCTAAGTACTTTTGGTTGAGAAAATTTTATACTTAATTTGGAAGATATTCAACTTAAAGCCACATGTTTTCAACATAAGCGATTATGACCAGCTGCTTTGGTTTATATACTGATCCTGATGCCATTAGCAATCTACTAAAAGCAGTTCAATGTTATTAAAATTATTAATCATTTAGCATTTTATGGAAGTAATCTTAATTGCAGATTTTGTCATTATAAACCTCAGAAAAATAGGGAAAATCACTCTAAGCCTCTAAGCACAGGAAATGTTTCTTTACAAGATACAAATGTGTTTTTTTCATTAAACATTGAAAATTGTAAGTGAAAAAGAATAGAGTGCAGTGTAGAAAGAATACTCTTCTCTGACAAAGATCAATTGATTGATTAATTAGCTAGCATTTATTGTCTACCTGCTATTTACCCAGTTGTTTAAGTTGAATTTAAAAAATGGGTAAGATGCCATATTTAACCATGAAGAATTCATAATCTTGTTTGAGAGACTCAGCAAAACACAAAGCAATAGAAAACACAACCATATTTATATCCAAACGCTGAATTTGAATCATAGCATTCTCCAATTGAAAGACACTTTTGAGATGAACTAATCTATCCCCATGAATTAGCTAGAGTACTTACTGCTCACTCCTGTAACAAACAACCCCAAATGCGGTATATGATAAAATACTGATTTACGTTACTTATCTTAAAGACCAACGTAGTTGGAGGGTAGGTGGTGAAATTTTCTTTTTTTTTTTTTTTTTTTTGTCCTTTTTTGAAACCTGCCACACCGCACTCAGCCAGTGAGTGCTATGAGCGCACCGGTCATCCCTATATAGGATCCGAACCCGTGGCGGGAGTGCTGCTGCGCTCCCAGCGCTGCACTCTCCCGAATGTGCCACGGGCTCGGCCCTGAAATTTTCTTTATGAAGTTATACAGAGAGCTAGATGCTCATTTGTCTCTTAGGGCCACAGAACATTTTACTTGACTCTTTACTTCCAGCTGGTCAAACAATGAGTGTAGAGATTTAGGCCTGGAAAAAGTGTATGTTACTGTACACTCATTCCATTGACCATTGTCTGTTTCCTCTGCCTAAGAATCTCTTGCATTCTGTCTCAGTCTGGTTAACTCCTTCTCATCTTCAAGGTCTCAGGTCAAGCTCTGCTTATTCAGAGAATCCTTCCACAGCAGCCCTAACTAGAACAAATAACTCTGTTTTAAACACTCACAACAAAGAATGCACCTCTTTTGTAACACTGCCCCAGATATAATTTTAGATTACCTGGTACAATTATCTGGTTGATGTCTGTATCCTTTAATCTAGTTAATGACTGTATCCTTTACTTTATTCTGAGATAATGTGAATAGGAATTAGATCAATTTTTGTTTAATATGTTATCTCTAGAGCCTAACAAAATACCTGGCAGAGGGAAGGTGTTTGATAAGTATCTGTTCAGTGAATGAATGAATGAATACTTGTATAAAGTAAATTGTCTTTGGGTACATGTTTATCAAAGGGTAAAAGTGAAGGCCGAGAATACTCAGTTTCAGTCCAGTTCTCTTTCTTTAGCTCTATCTGCTTTTATTGGGTTCTATTTATTGATTGAAATATATCTTCATAGCCCTATGAACTTTAGGTATGATGGACCATTAAATTAATAGAGATATTAATTTACAGATTATGAACTAAAACTGTGTGACCCCATTGGATTGGATGATTGGTTACATGTCTTTCAACTGGCACCATTACAGCTGAAAATTTTTTAAAAGCTGTATGAATGCACAGCAATGATTTAGTACCTTAAGAAATGGCATTGTATTGGGATCCATACCTGATCAGGATGTAGACGCTGAGTTAGGCAATCACAGCGAGTAATTGCAGACACTGATTTTCTTGGGGGAATGGGGAAAGGGCCAGTAGCAAATGTCAAACAAAAATCACTCTTAGGATTCAGGCTTTTATGTGTCTGCCTAATGAATGGGGATGAGGGTCTGAGTGAGAGAAAATAAATATCAATAAGAACCTCACTTATCCCAAGGAGTACATTTATCATAGAATGAGTCTCAGTCATCACAAGGCACAAGTGAGTAACAATGTTAGGTATAGGTTACTTTCATTTTTAACAGTTTTATTTAGGTATAATTGACACACCATAAACTCCCCATATTTAAAGTACAAAATGTGGTTAGTTTTAACACGTGTATACACGCAAGAAATTATTACCAAAATCAAAATGATGAATGCATATCACACCCAAAAGTTTCCTTGTGCCACTTTGGTATGCCTTCTTCTCATCTTGTAACCCCACCTCACCCCACCCTGGCAACAGGCAACCACTAATCTTCTTTTTGCAGCTCACTATCTATTAGTTTGTGTTTCCTAGAATTTTATATAAGCAAAATCATACAGTAAATACTTCCCTTTTTGTGGGGGTGGGGAATTATCTGTCTGCTTTCAATCACAATAATTATTTAAGATTCATCAATTATTCAATATTTTTAAAGACTCATCCAAGATGCTGTGTGAATCAATGGTTTGTTCCTTTTGAATTGCTGAATAATATTTTATAGTATGGCTATATCGAAATGTGTTTCATTTTCACTTATTGATGGGCATTGGAGTTGATTCCAATTTTTGGCTTTTACAATAAAGCTGCTATGGACAGCTTTGTGAGAGAGGAATGGATGTTTTATATTGTAGGTGGGTATTTAATTTATAAGAAAAGGCCAAACTGATTTCCAAAGCAAATATATCATTTTGTATTCTCACCAACGGTGTGTGAGAGTTCCAGGTCCTTCACATCCTTGTCAACACTTGGTCTATTCAGTCTTTAATTTTAGCCATCTTAATAGATATGTAGTGGTTTCTCATTGTAGTTTTAATATGCACTTTTCTAATGACAAATGATGTAAAGCATCTTTTCATATCTATGTACCTACTAACCATCAGTACATCTTATTTGATGCAGTGTTTGTTTAATATTTTTGTCCAATTTAAAAATATTTGTGTTTGTATTACCGAGGTTTGAGAGTTCATACACACACACACACACACACACACACACAGAGAATTATTCTAGATAAATGAGCTTTATAAGATATACATGATTTACAGCTATTTTCTCTTAGTCCTTTTTAAATTGTCTTATTTTAAACGGTATAAGTTTCTTTAATTTTAATTAAGTCCAATATATGAATTTGCTCTTTTGTAAACTGTGCTTTTGGTATTGTCTCAAATCTTTGCCTAACATGAGGTCCTAAAAGTTGTCTCCATTGTATTCTTCCAGAAGTTTTATAGTTTTAGGTTTTACATGTAGGTCTCTGATCCATTTTGACTTAATTTTTATATATGATGAAGTTATAAATCATAGTTCTAAAGTTCATGTGGATATGCTAAAGGCCTAGAATATCCAAAATAACTTTGAAAAGTCTTGAAATCAGGTAGCGTTTTTTTAGACAAAGTTAGAGGACTTTGTCTTTCTTTTTTAAAGCAGTTTTACATTATCTACTTCTTTTGCATATCCACATGAATTGTGGAATCAGCTTGTCAATTTGTATCAAAAAATGTTGGGATTTTGATCGAGATTTGTATTAGCTTCCTAAGGCTGTTGTAACAATTTCCCATGAACTGGGAAATTGATTTTTGAAACAGATTTTTATTTTTTGACAGTACTGGAGCCTAGATGTTGAATATTAAGGTGTTAGTAAGGCCGTGTGCCCTCCAAAGTTTCTAGGAAAGAAACCTTCTTTCTTTCTTTGTTGTTTCTGGTGGTTGCTTGGCATTTTTTGTCTGGTAGACACATCGCACCAGTCTTCATCTTCATCTTTTTTTTTTTTTCCTTCTTGTCTTTTTTCGTGACTGGCAACGGATCGCAACCCTCAGTGTCGCACCCGTACCGGACCAGGACCAGCAACGGGATCGCAACTCTCGGTGTTGCTCCCGCACCTCGCTCAGCCAGTGAGCAGCCGGTCTGTATGTAGGATCCGAACCCTCGGCGGGAGCGCAGCAATGCTCCCAAGTGGCGCACTGTAGCAGTGCACCACCGGGCTAGCCCCCTTCATCTTCATCTTCATCTTCACATGACATTTGCCCTGTATGCCCACATATCTCGATATCTAAATTTCCCTGTTGTTACACAGAATTAATATTATTTCTTCCTCAGATTTGGATATGATTTGCCAGTGAAGACATCTAGGTCTGGAATTTTCTCTGTGGGAAGGTTTTTAAGTATAAATTCAATATCTTTATAAATGCCAGGTTATTCAAGTTATCTATTTTTCATTGAATGAACTATAGCAATTTCTGTCTTTTAAGAAATTTGTCCATTTCATCTACATTGTTGAATTTATTGGCTTCAC
>NW_007735144.1:55766-56388 GCF_000696425.1 Galeopterus variegatus | reverse complement strand
AAGTTCTGTCTTTTAAGAAATTTGTCCATTTCATCTACATTGTTGAATTTATTGGCTTCACATTGTCCATAATAATTTCTAATTTTCCCCCATACCTGTAGAATATGTAGTGATGTCATCTTTCTTGTTCCTAATATCAGTAATTTTTGTTTTTCCTTTTTTCCTTACGTTTGGCTGCAATTTAATAAATTTTGTTTGTCTTCTTTAAAAAGCAGTGTTGGTTCTGTTAATTTTATTTATTGTTTTCTGTTTTCTATTCATTAATTTCCACTATGAGTTTTATTATTTCCCTTCTTCTACTTAACCTTGGGTGCAGTTTGCTCCTCTTTTCCTAGTGTTAATGTGGAAGCTGAAGTCATTAACTTAAGGCTTTTATTTTATTACAACAGAAATTTTACTGTAAATATTGCTTCAGTGGTGTCCAACAAATTTTGATATGCTGTGGTTTCATTTATGTTCAGTTCAGAATAAGATATAACTTCCTTTTTGATTTATTTTTTAAACCATAGTTTATCTAGAAATGTACCATTTAAATATATTCCAAATATTTGGAGGTTTTCCAAAGAGCTTTTGGTATTGATTTGTAACGTAATTTTATTGTGCTCAGAGAACATATTTTGCA
>NW_007735144.1:55222-55706 GCF_000696425.1 Galeopterus variegatus | reverse complement strand
AAAGAGCTTTTGGTATTGATTTGTAACGTAATTTTATTGTGCTCAGAGAACATATTTTGCATTATATGAGTCCTCACATCTTTTTAATTAAATTACACTTATTTTATAGCCTACCTGTATTTTATGAACAAGGGCTTATCTTGGTAAATGTTCTTGAAAATAAATTGTATTCTTCTATTTTTAGGTAGCAAGATCTGTAAATATCAATTAGGTCAAGCTGGTTGAGAGCATTGTTCATATCAACTATTTCCATGCATATTTTTGTATACTTATTCTATTATTGAAAGAGAGGTATTGAAATCTCCAACCAAAATTGTGGATTTGTCTGTTTCTCCTTGCAATTACTATATATCATTTAACTTTAAGTATTTTGAAACTACTATATTTTTATGCATAAACATTTAGAATTGTTATAGCTGCCTGGTAAATTCTCCCCTTTATCATTATGAAATGATCTTTTTATCCTGTTTCTGATATTAATACA
>NW_007735144.1:15780-49917 GCF_000696425.1 Galeopterus variegatus | reverse complement strand
CTCACAGGATCGCGCTGTCTCCTGGCGCGGCCGCTCAGACCCGACGCCATCTTAGAATCCCGTACTTTAATTAATTTATTTGCTTTTAATCTGTGTGTATATTTTAAAATGTGTTTCTAATACATAGTGTAAGTTGGGTATTGCTATTTTATCCTGCCTTATAATCTTTGCCTTTCAGATGGGGTGTTTAGAGCAATTTATACCTAATGTCGTTATTAATGTGGTTAGGTTTAAATATACCACCTATTTGTTTTCTACTAGTCCTATCTGTTTTTTGCTCTCTTGTTCATCTTTCTGCATTATTTTCCTAAGTTGAGTATTTTTTTTTCAATCTCCTTTGTTGGCTTATTGCTGTATCTATGTGTTTGTTATTTTGTGGTTGCTTTAGGGTTTATAGTATAAATCTTTAACATAACAGTCTACCTTCTAGTATTATTATATCACCTCACATATATTATAAGAACCTTGTACTTCCACTTTTTCTTTCCAGGAACTTGTGCTATTGTTGCATGCATTTTACTTCTGTGTGTATTTTAAACCCCATACTACCTTGTTAGTATTTTGCATAAAAACAAATTATCTTTAAAATATATTTAAATAATAAAAATGGCATAATTACCATTTTAGTGTTCTTTATATCTTTGTGTAGATTGATATTACCATTGTGGATCATTCTCCTTCTTCTTGAAGAATTTCCTTTAAAATTTCTGGTAGTGTGAATTTTCTGGTGATGGATTTTTCCAGCATTATCTGTCTGAAAATCTCTTAACTTTATGTTCATTTTTTATGGATATTTTGCTGGGTATTTATCTAGGTTAACAATTGCTTTTCTTTTAGTACTTTAAAATTGTTGCTCCACTGTCTTCTCAATTGCATTTTTCCCAACCAGAAATTTGTTGTTATACTAATCCTTGGTCCTCTCTAAATAACACACTTTTGGGGGGGGGTGCTTTTAAGATTTTCTCATTATCACTGGCTTTGAGAAATTTGATTATGATACATCTTAATGTAGTTTTCTACAAAAATCTTGGGGTCTCATTGAGCATCAAAGATCTATGGGTTTATTTTGTTCACTACATTTGGGGACATTCTGGCCATTATTTCTTCAAGTATTTGAACTATCCCCTACCTTATAGGACACCAATTACATCTATATTAAGCCTCTTGAATTCATCTTAAAGCTCATATAAAAGTGAGGGATAAAGAAGGAATTCTATACCCATTCTGATAGAATAAAAAAGTAATCTCTGTGGTTTTGGAGCTACAGGGAGTTTAAATAGTAGCCAAGATATACACAGTAGTGGGCATCTTAATCTTCATAGGTGATATATTGTTTTGAACACCCAAAGATATTAAAGAGAGAAGGGAATCTGGGAAGGGGGCTGACAGCCCATAGTTATCTGTTGAAAAGAGCTATTGAACTACTGAAATTCACATCTACATGTTAAATTAATTTAGTTTGTACCCATGGAATGGCAATGCCTATAACATTATATACTTTAACCATAGAGCAGAGAATTACTACCAGGAAGAATATCAAGTATATTTTTCTACTTAGATACAATATTTAGAAGTGTCAACAAGAAGCATATTTCCCCCTTAACTTCCCAAAATTTATTAAGTTGTTTAATATTGTATAGTATTATAAATTCCTTACTGATAGGGACCATATCTTCAATTTCTTTTCCAAACGTGTGTGTGTGTGTGCGTGCGTGTGTGTTTTCCTGTAAGAATCTATCTACAGGTGCCTAATTAGTGAATAGGTACCCAATTAGTGCTCTTGGATACTTGGCTAAACATAAATTTGTAAAACTGAATTTATACAAAGACTTATACTATTAAAATATTACTCAGGAATAAGGCAGAATTCAAAATTACATAAACAGTTTAAACTCAATTGTGAAAGAAAAATATCCTAAGTCAAATGCACAGAATAAGAATAATAAAAGATATTTAGCTTTATAGAAGGATTTATAGAGGAGGCAATATTTGTTTCCCTTTACCACAGTGTCTCTCAATTCACTGGTTGTGACTGCAGATAGCCCATTATAGGCCTGGTTTTGAATCACATATGTAACAATAATTAGATTAGAAAACCTTTAACATTTGAGTTTTTCAGAAAATTTGAAATATCGCATGGCTGGTAATTTTGCTTCAGAAAGACTAGAGTATAATAACAACAAAAAATTTACCCTTCAGTCTGAAAGCACACAATTAAGACCAATAATGTTTATGATAAAACTGTTGCCTTTTACCAAACTGGAATTCCAAGAATATCACAACCACATGCATTTTTGGATCAGAACACCAGGAGAAGGCTTTTCCCCAACTCTGTTAATGGTTATTTGTAGTTTGACACTCACCCTAGGAAAGGGGATTACTTCCACAAATAAACTATGTAACATATAACTTAGCACATATAACATAGCATTCATATTACTTAGACTAAATAACTCTAGTTTTTGAGTCAGGAAAACATTGATAAGATAAGTTCAATGCTCTGACTGGCAATAGGTAGGTAGAAAAAAGAAATATTCTCTAAATCTTGAAGCAAACTGTAGGTTCACAAAATTTATTTTAATACGAAAGTATGTAGGAGGGAAATTATATATCAAACCATGATTTTCCAACCTAATCTAATAAATCAGAGAGTTGGATATTAAACAAAAATATTCTTATGAACCACAAGTTATTTTCAACTGATCTGATTTCTTTCCATGGCAGACTGATTATCTTTGTACAGAGGCAAAATCAAGAAATGCCATATATCCTAATTTACATTAGACCTCTGTCTTTTCCTCATATGACATGATTGTTTATGAACAAACTGGAGTATGTACTACCTTGAGATAAATGAATGACTACGGATTAAATACCAACATTAATCACCAGTGGCTGTGCACGAACTTAACTGGAGAGAGGTTGAACTGGGTTCTATGTAAAGACAAGCAATGCAACACAACTTCCTTTCCTCTAAGCTCTACCCTTACACTCCTACAGCAAACAGTTCCACTCTGAATTAGACAGCTTTGTGAAGCTATGACCTGACAGTGCATCAGCCTTCTCCACATGCTTCTCTCTTCCTTCACTGAGGCTTCCCTCACACTGCAGTATTTTTATTCATGTCAGTAAACATCTTGTAGAAACTCTCTCATGGGTGACCTGGAAGTGCAGAGGTGTAAATGCCTGTGGAGCCAACCTTGGCCCATGGGGGCCAAAAGCCAATGGGTAAATGTGGCTCCTTCTGTTCCTTGGTTGAATGGTTTTGAGCTACATCTCTTAAAACTTCTCAAATAATCTTAGGATGTGAGTACATCATTATAGCAATGAACAATCTGATGAGGCATTGTTGTAGTCTAGGCCTTTCCACTTTTCCTATTCACACCCTCTAACCCTCATACCTGCTCCTTAGGCTCATAATCACAAATAAACTATTCACATGCCAGCCATTTTTCTTAATCTCTGCTTTCAGGGAAAACAATGTTAAGATAGTAAATGATGTTATAATTAGAACAGTGTTCATAAATTCACAGAAATGTAGTTAAGAACAATCTGGTCCTATTTTTTTCCCCCCATTTATGTAACACATAATTTACTAAGAATCTTTTTGATGTTATAATTAGAACAGTGTTCATAAATTCACAGAAATGTAGTTAAGAACAATCTGGTCTTATTTTTTTCCCCCCATTTATGTAACACATAATTTACTAAGAATCTTTTGACTGTTACGTGCCATCCATTGTGCTGAGCAAATCAGGTATGGCCTCTGTCTTCATGGAATTACAGAGTAGAAGAAGACACATATTAATCTGATAGTCATTAAGACATAGAACAATTACAAACTGTGAATCATCTGTGAAAAGAAAGATAGAGGGTTCCAAAAGAGGCAATCTTCCTTGAATAAGTGAAAATTTCACAGAGCTGTGAAGGACAAGCAAAGGTAACTAAGGTGGAATGTTGTCAGGGAGTTGGGGGCTGCCCAACTTAGAGACCAGCAGGTGCAAAGTCCCTGAGGAAGGACAAAATGTGGCACATTCAAGGAATATATTTTTTTAAAAAAACAAAAGATGCAAATCAGTCGTTTGGAGATTTTTTTTTTAAGGAAAAAGTAAAACTAGCTAGGTGGGAATAAATTTAGTAGATAAAAGTCTAGGCAGCCAATTGAAAATAGTGAATTTAATTACGAAATATAATTTATAAACTATTTGTTTCACCCTAAAATGACCTCTATATAAGATCCATTTTTTGAAACAACACTTAATATTATAATATTTATAATTATAATTTTTACTATTCATAACCCTCAGTTTAGGAAATGATTCTAACAGTATAGGCCTGTACTGTTAATTTTCATTTTTATTATTCTATTCTTTCAGAAGTGGAAAGTGGGAATTAGAGGGGTTGCAAATAGTTTAAGTAAGTTACCTAAATTCACAAACTCAGGTATGACTGACTTTTTTTTTTCCCTTAGAGGCAAATCAAGGTCTAATTAAAAAATTGACTGGTCAGCAGGTAATTATAATACAGAATGATACATCCTGAGTGTGAGGAGTATGCAAAGGAGGAGCCAGAAGTAGTAGTGGCAGAGAGAGGGGCTCCCAGGAGAGCACCTGAGCCAGCTGGGAGGTTCATGGCCCCATCCTGGGAACCTCAACATCCTCTTGGGACAAGGACAAGAAACCCTCATCTTTGCTTTTTGGCTGACAATGAGTTCTTCAGACTCTTCCAAAGATGCTCATCTAATCCTGGGTCAGTGGTACTCACAAATTCCTGGGCTTGCCCTTCTTTTCTGCTTTGGCTCTTGGCTACTCCAAGCTCTCAGATTGAGAGTGTATCACCAATACAGAGGAGAAATTCAAACTAATGAGTAACAGACACCAATGCTGTCTACGCTCATCTAATCCTGGGTCAGTGGTACTCACAAATTCCTGGGCTTGCCCTTCTTTTCTGCTTCGGCTCTTGGCTACTCCAAGCTCTCAGATTGAGAGTGTATCACCAATACAGAGGAGAAATTCAAACTAATGAGTAACAGACACCAATGCTGTCTACTCACTGGCAAAAGCTTGTTTGTCTGCTTTTTGTGGCCGGGTAGATGGTAAAGTAGTCCCCTGTGTTCTGCTCCTGTGGGTCACTGCTGAACGTCTAAGGTCTTTCTTTTCTGAGTTCTTGTCAGTCCCCATTGAACAGCAAGTCAGCATTGAGAGGGGAAGGCAGCAGCTGTGGGGAAGAGATCCTGAGACCATCTTGGTGTCTCTCATCTTTCTATCCGATGCCCACAGACCACAAGTTGGCAGCTGTAAATGAATCAGGTCTGAGAGTGGTTGTGTTCTTTGTAATTCCAGCAGAAATACTTTGTTTCATTCCATACCTCGAAACCAGTTAACTAACCAGGAGTTTCAGCCTTGAGCCCCTGGCTGTAGCATGCTCTGCGTCCTTATCACTTCACTTCTTCATCACTGTTTTGCCTTCAACAAGGACTTTGACCGCTGCTTCCCAGTCTTCCTCTCCACTCCAAGCCCCACCTTCACTGTGATAGAATCAGCCAGAAAGCCATTCGATATCTTACAGATTAGGGTCTCCTCAGGTCCAGGAAGTTCAGAATTATTTCCATCTATGAGAAGGAGTGTGAGTATGGCATATCCACAGGTGAAGTGTCTGTAACTTTTATAAGATTATCAATGGGTTGTGAGATCCCCATCTCCCCTAAAAAAGAACCACTCACCACCATACTTTCTCAGTCCCTAACTCCCTTTCTTTCTTCAGTGACATTCACCTCTACTTGACTTGGATCATGGACTGTTGTACCTTCACCCCATCAACACCTCTGAAACAGTTGCCTCTGATTTCCCTGTCCTCAGTCTTTGGCCCAAACAGATTTTTCCTTTCTTTTTGTAAATTTTATTATATTTTATTTTATTGTAGTAAGAACATTTAACGTGGTATGTATCTTTTACAAAAAATTTTTAAGTGTACAATACAGTGTTGTTAAGTGTAGGCACAATGTTGCAAAGGAGATCACTAGAACTTAGTTATCTAGCATAACTGAAACTTTGTGTCCACTGATTAGCAATTTTCCATTGCCCCTGCCCTCACTCCAAGTGCCTAGTAACCACCATTCTACTCTTTGATTCTATGAGTTTGACTATTTTAAATACTTCATATAAGTGGAATCACTTATGCATCCTTATGTGTCTGGCTTACTTCACTCAGCATGAAGTCCTTAAGGTTCATCCATATTGCTGCATATTGCAGGATTTCCTTCTTTTCTTTTAAGGCTGTATAACATTTCATTATATGTGTATAACACATTTTTTTATTCATTCATCCATTAATGGACATTTAGGTTGTTTCAACATCTTAGCTATTTTGAACAGTGCTTCAAATGAACATTGGAGTGCTAATATCTCTTCAAGATCTTGATTTCAATTTTTTTGGTAAGTATCCAGAAGTATGATTGCTGGATCTTATGCTGGAGATCTAACTGACTTTAAGTCTGCACTCCTTTTTCTATAGCAAATAAAGATACTGAAAAAGAACCAGAGAAAATTGCATAAGAAATTTATGGTCTTTTCTTAGAAATGCAAGTGGCTTCTACATCCCCAACACTGTATGGGTGTGGCTAAGTTGGGAAGAGTGGTTAGTTTACAGAATTACAATTCAACCCAATTCCTCTTCTCAGTCAGTACCAGTTTGTGGAATCATATAAACACTAGATACTGTGCAGGGACAAGTCACATGGTTCATCCATTGTACAAATATTTATTGAGTAGGTAATATGTCAGGTATGAGTATATACTAGGTCCGGTAGAGTCAGCAGTGGACAAAATGGACAAGATTATTGTCAAAAGTTTTCACTGATGTGTGTGAGGTGACAGTAAGTAAATAAATCAATAGAAAACATCAGGTAGTGATAAGTTCTATGAAGAAATTAAAACATAGTGATAGGTAGAAAGTAACAGGGAACACTTTAAGTTGGATGGTAAGCAAAAGTCTGTATTAAAAGGTGACATTTACACTGAGGCATAAATGGCAAGAAGGAACTTGACTTCATGTAAAAGTTAACCATCATCATCATCTTCATAACAATAGTGACAGCTATCATTTATCAAATCTTTAATATGTACCAGTAACTGTTCCATGTGTTTTACACACAGTAACCTGTTTACCACTATCACCATCCAATCTCAGTAATCTTATGATGTAGGAATTGTTTATTTTAAAAACAAGGCTAGAAGAGATTCAATCACCTGTCAAGTTATAGTAAAAAGTGAGTAGCAGAGTCAGGTTATGCACTATCACCATCCAATCTCAGTAATCTTATGATGTAGGAATTGTTTATTTTAAAAACAAGGTTAGAAGAGATTCAATCACCTGTCAAGTTATAGTAAAAAGTGAGTAGCAGAGTCAGGTTATGAACCCAGACCCTCTGCTCCAGAATCCATGCTCTTACCCACCGTATTCTTTGCCTCTCAAGATCAAAGAGAAGAAAACACCAGAGCAGAGCCCTACAGCAAGAGTATGCCTAGTGGGGATGAGAAAAACAAGGCTAGATTAGATCAATCACCATGATTAGATTGGCAGAGTGGTAATGGGATGAGGTGAGAGAAGTAAATAGAAGACTCTACCTGTCCCATGGGGCCTGTCAGCCACGTGAGGCACATGGCTTTTATATTAAGTGAGATCAAAAAGACATAGGGTGAGGTGAGATTGAACAGAAGGGCAAAAATCTGTTTTAGAACTTAATACTTGTGTGTGTTTTAGTGGAAAGTGAATATGGATTGAAGAACTGTGGGATGACAAATGACTTTTAGTAATATTAAGAGGTTAGCCACCTAATATCAAGCAACTCCACAAATAAAAGAGAAAAACAAACCTTCAATAGAAAATGAGAAACAGAGATTCTTCTTTTTGGGTAAGGAAGTCTAAATGTTATTACTTACTTCACTTGATTGGAAAACACGGCAGTGTATATGTTTGTCATTTTAGTTCTCAGAACTGTTTTAGAACCACAAACCTCTTTCCACAAGTGCCATTCCTGAAAAGCTGTGGAAGTCAGGAAGTACCTTCTGCTTAACTTCAAATACCTCTTTGCCTTTCACCTCTAGTCCATCACAACCTCCAAAATATTTGGGAGTTTCTAAAATGGTACACAAACTTTCTTTTAACATTTACGCTGTTCCAGAACTTCCTTTATTTTATATACTATGCCATATCTTTTCTGAACTTTAACCCCTGAGGTCACTGTATCTAATGTTTCCCTTAGCTAATATTGAACTGTACTAAGTCATATGTGTATGCAAATTAGCTAATAATATCTATATTTTTTACAACTTGCATTATAAAATATATTTTCCAGTTACAATGTCTTCTCCTACAAAGGAAGGATAACAATAATAATTCTCAAGCTTTTGCAGAAATACGTTAAAGTAAACAAGTGGCCCTCAAACTGTGTCATATATTTTTATTCCACAACAAAACATTTCTTGAAAGTTCTGTTTGGAACCTATTTTTTAATCACTGTCATCTTTAGCTTTCATTTTCTTATGTGATTATTTTGACAAAATGATAGTATAAAATACACATATTCAATCACTAAATCTCACAATCTCAAAGATTAGTTTTAGATCAAAACATTTTAGTTCAAAAATCAGTAGAAATAACCTGGCATGACCAAAACCTGGGACACTTAACCTCTTGAATCATTCTGCTTGGCTGGAAATATGTTGAGATGAATTTAATTAGTGTTTGGCTTCTTAAAACCCCATTTCACTTAGAATACCTTTAAAGTTAATACTCTAGATACCCTTGGATACTTTAAAACCAAAGCTAATTGGAGAGAGAAAAAGATGGCTTTAGAAACTTTCTGAACTCCCTGCTGACCTTTAAGGCTTGATGAGCAGTAGGAGAGAAACATCCAGATTTCTTTGTATAAACATAAGATCTGCACAGTGCAGTTTTCAGATAATAGGCTAATTGTACATTCAGCTGAGCATTTCTAAATGCAATTACTTCTGAGGGTTCAGCCAGTTGAAGATGAAGTTAGCTGATGCAAACAATTAAAGGTGTAAAAATTAATAATAATAATAGTAAAACCAGCATGGGAGGAGCCCCTTTTTAAATTGGGTGATGGCAGAATTCTTCTTGGCTATTAAAACTAAATATGACTCCAAAAGGAATGATTAATCAATGCTTACAATTTCATTAATGTTTATTTTTTTCCCAGTGCCAGTGCAGAGGTGCTAATGGATAATTGCTTTCTAGATTTCATTACTGGAAGGGTCTATAAAATGTTGGATAATTCTATGTAATTCTCACAATTGAGTTCCTCCCACCAAGTGAGGTGACAAAGACTTCCATTGACACAAGATAGACAGATAATGACACCTTTGTTAAACTGATGCCTTCTAGGTCTCAGAAAAGAGCAATCTAAAATATTTAAACATTGTGCTGAGGAGTTTGTGCTTTATAGTACCTGGAGCAGTTGTACAGAGCATATAGGTTAAAAGTACATCTTGGAAACATAAATTATAAGCCAAAAACCCTAGCAAAGCTTTTCTTATAACATAGACATACATAACCTAATGTATTATAATCTATGTCATACCAATTTTAAAAAATAGTTCATTATAATTGTATCCATGGTACAATTTATGAGCACAGAAAAGGTTAGCCTAGAATATGTTTTCCTGAGCACACAAGTGACCATATTAATCGGAACATGAGGAGGCTATATAAAATGGTACACATAATCTCATAAAAGTAAATAGAAAGTTTAGATACTACCAATCACCATGTGACCACATACATTTTATTCATCTTATTTAAACTGAGCTGTATCCTTCAGTATATGAATGCTCAAATATAGGATAAATAAAAACCATTCAGGATGTTTCCCAGTAATTCAAAATCCTAGGTCTAACTTCCTAGAATTCTGATTTGGGATCTCTGGGTTGTGACTCAGGAGAATTTTTTAAAGATCACTGAGAAATTATAGTGCAGGTGACCTAGTAATACATACTTAATAAATACTGTTAATATTCTAGTAATACTAACAGCTACTATATATGAAGTTTATGTTATAGGCACTGTATAACGTCTTCTTTTATTATAATTAACATTAACATCTAATTTGCATGGCATTATTTTTTCCATTTTATAAACAACAAAACCAAATGCTCAAAGAGATTAAATGACTTTCCAGAGTCTCAAACCTAGTAAAGGACTAGGCCTCCACTACTTTAATGCCCATTTTTGATTACCTAGTTAAAAGAAAAGTAGCCTTCACCATATTTATTATAATATCCCAGCACATTATTAGTGTGTTATTTGACTGATCATTATCAGAGTTTTATAGCATCATTTCGCAATAGTGCCAAGGCCATGTTTTATTATATTCACACATCTTGGCCCTATAAGTGCCTAGCAAAAACTGCCATCTTTCTAAGCGAAAAAGTAACCCTCAAATCAATTCTCAGTGACCTACAGTGAAATCAGAGGGGAAAGAAGTGCTTACTTACTTGTGATTATTTTTATAATTATAATTATACTTATCATTATTTTAAAATAATTATTTTCCCCAAACTTGTACAAAAACAAACTGGTGACTAGTTTGACTAAATTAAGACTGTTTTAGTTTTACTAACCACTCCTTCAATTTGAATAGTAAGTAAAAAGTAGAGAACTGGAAAAAAACAAACAAAAACATCAAGGTAAAAACAGAAAAAATGGTTGAGCAACTACTACCAAAGCCTAATTTGGTAAATGATAACCATACCATGAAACAGAAATTTACCATTTTTCTATCAAATAGGGTAGTTCAACTATTGAATGTTGAGAAATAAGAAGTCAAATCAGTACCTGCTTGTGTGGAGCAATTTAAATAAAGTTGTGCCTAATTTGGTAAATGATAACCATACCATGAAACAGAAATTTACCATTTTTCTATCAAATAAGGTAGTTCAACTATTGAATGTTGAGAAATAAGAAGTCAAATCAGTACCTGCTTGTGTGGAGCAATTTAAATAAAGTTGTCCTGGAGTGAGATGGATAGAGTCAATTCTGCCTGCCCACGTCTCTTGTGCCCTTATAGTTTTCTACATTTGCTCCACACTGTTGGCACTGAGCCAAGCTGTGCTATGGGATTGTGAGGCTAAAAACAATCTTGAGAGTTGAAGCAAATGCATAGATGGACTTGAACTCCCAATTTCTATTCAGACTAGATGACCACTAAGCTTCCTCCAAACCAAAATTTCAAGAGTCTGAGAAGAATCTGTTGTGAACAATACTCATCTATATATCACAGACAACTAACTGAAAAGTTATGAGGTGGCCTGATGTTTTTCAGAAATAAATTTTTCAGTTGGTTCATTAGCATTAGTGAAACAGTTTTATCAGCTGTGGATACAATACCATTTTAGGATTGCATATTTTGGAGAAAACTTCATATGAAATAAGTATGGATTTTGCAGGTCAGATAAACAGATGAGTTAAATATAGCTTAGTGTCAATTTAATTATCTTCAAGAGATTTTGAAGCAGAGGGCTTTTAAAAGATACCAACATAACAAATAGAAATGCAGATATCTGGTTCAGAAATAACTAAATGGAAAATTTTGTAGGTAGAGTTATTGTGAGTTATTTTGTTGCTTAGGGTATTAGAACTGTTTTTGCAGTTTATTAAGGAATGGGTGACTTCCTGATTTCCTGGTTCATAGTAATTTTACTTGGGTCATATTTATTGTTCTGTTTACTCAATGAATATTTAGTGGGTGTTTATTATATGCATTATACCAGGCACTAGAAGATTTAAAAATAAAATGTTCAATTATAGTACAAAGGGCTATGTTAGAGGTAGGCACAAATGGTGAGGAGATTATGTAGAGGGAAACACCTAATCCAACCTGGTGGGATCAAATAGGCTTCCTAAAAAAGAATGTGTTTGCTGTGAATTTGGAAGGGAGAGCAGGAGTTAAGAAAAGAAGAGAAGAGGGAAAAGGTGTTATAAGCCAGAAACAATATTTCGAGAGCCCTGAAGGTTAAAGAGGCTTGGGGTATTTCAGAATCTGAAAGTAATTAGATATGGCCTGAGAATGATTGATGAAGGGACTGGTAAGGACGAGACTGTAGATGTCAACAGAGCTAGACGATTAAGGGTTTTGTAGACCACTCAGAATACTAGCAATCTTCAACAACAAATTAACTCAAAGATTATGACTACAAAATTTGAAATTGATGTGGTACCAAGCACAGAGGACTAAACATTTAATTATAGCTTTTTAATGCTAATGAGCATTCTAAATAAGCAGTACTAAGCAATATTCGCAAAGACTTCAAAGGAAGAAAGCCACCTTCATTTAAGTAGCAGGTTTTGCCGTTTTCTTTTTTTTGTTTTATTTCTTTTTGCCCTATCAAAACCTAAGCTTCCTTGATTCTTCTGTCCTTTAAGTGACTTTAAAAGTTCACTTCATAAATAATTGAAGAGAATAGACTGGCACAATCCTAACAACTATTGTTTAGTGACATATTCATTTACTTTACTAAAAGAAATGTTTAATAAAGAAGATTACAGTACTAAGTATAGACATTAAACTTAGAAATATGTAGTTAATAAGCTGTGTAAGGAATATGGATAACAGTAATAATTGAAGGGGGTCCTTAATTTAACATGCTGCTATTCCTGAGGCTGAGCTAGTCAGTCATTCCCCCCTGAAGGAAACAGGCTGAGCCAGAATGAACAAGATCTCCTGTATCTTAAAATGACGCACATCACCACACCTTCTAATGAAATATCATTGCGATAATTTTTTTAATCTTCTTTTCTGCGAGTTATTGGTAAATTATTTTTTAAATGACTGTGGCGTTTATATGAAGCTACGTTTTCTATAAGTACTGATTGCTTTTGCTAGGCAATAAAATATAATTAGTGGGCTTGGGTTTATAGTTTTGCCTTAAAATTTTACATAAGGCTGCTGGCTGACGTTTATTTTTCTCTCTAGATACATCTATTCCCATTAAATTACCACTAATGTCGGTTCCCTCTGGTGCATGACTGTGGCCAAATACCCCTAAAATTTGAAGAGAGAAATTTATGTGCATTATTTTAAGCAGGAATACGCTGTACTTTATTTCCCCCTTCTGCACTGTCATTTTTCTTCCAAATTTTAAAAAGAATTCTTTATTTTTCTGGAGTTTTGGATCTATAAATCTTCTTAGGAATGCCATAGATACTGGTCAGATATTTGTATCTGCAAACTAAATTCAGGCAAAGTAACCCCCCATTTTCCTAATGGGTAGAATCTCCTACCCAAATGAAGCTTTGTGGGATGTAGGATCTTTCTTTCATCTCTGATGGCCAATAAACAAAAGTTCATTCTGCAGTGTTATTTTTCCCTCATATTTTATTTCCTTTATATTTATTTTATAATTATAGGGTCACTTAGCCTCCCCATAAGTTTGGTGAAAATTGCCCTCAAATTAGGTTTGTGATACATATGTAAGAATGTATTTAGTGTTTATATCTCTGGTCAAGAGAAGACATGGCCCACAAGACTTTCTCTATGTGATTTGATCCTTGCTCATCAGAGTCTGCAGATGAGCGTCTCTGCCACCGTGGCCTTCACTCAGGAACACAAACACCCCAGCCATCGTCTTCCTGCAGCAAGGCTGAGGCTTGCTTTCACTTTCTCCCACCTCTTTCCTAGATAACAAAGAATCATCCTTCAGATTTCAGCTTAAATGCACTTCCTCAGGATAGTATTCCCTGCCCCATTACCTAAATTATCTCCCTCTGTTTTATGCTCTTCTGGATCATATATTTCCTTTAAAGCATATACTGTAATTTATAATCATGAATTTATATATTTTTTGTCAGTAAGGATACTTTTAATTGCAAATGACAGAAATCTAATTAAAATGGAATTATATGCTGAGAATATTGCAAAACATCTTGGCATCTTCCAAAATCTAAAGAGACAATATAGAAACAAGGTGACCTCCGGGGGCTTTGAGTTCTGGAAGCAAGGATAACACTGGTCGGATTTCATTCCTCTCATTATTGTTTGTAGCTATGTGTGCTCACCTCTGCTTGGCTTTATTTTCTCTTACGTCAAATGATCTTTTTTCATCTGGTGATTATCACGATGGCCAGAGGTTTCTGGGCTCTATCGCACTCCACATAGAAAAATCCAGAGAAAGGATCATTCTGGGCCAGTTTGGGTCACATGCTCAACTCTGTACCGATCACTGTAGCTAGAGAAATGGAGTGCTATGATTGACCCAGTCGGAGAGAAATGGCCACTCCTCTAGAGTGTATGCAGCCTATCACCAGAAATAGGTATATGTATGTGACAAGAACTCAACCTAAAAGTGTGCTACACAGACAAAATAATGGTCACCTTTGTGTAATTATTTGTTTAATTACCACATCTGATACTGGACAGTAAGTTCATAATGGGCAGGGAATGTGTCTATTTTCCTCACCACTTTATTTCTATTACCTATCATAGTGCCTGAAACATCAAAGATACTTGATAATTGTTTACAGTTGTTGAACAAATGGTTGTGTACAAAGAAAATTGTCTTGACTGATTAAGAAGAAAGAGGTTAAATGGAGAGGCAAAGAATCCTGTCAGTTAATAATAATTTTCTAGTATAATGTAAAGTAGGAACATGATTCAAGCTGCATGTGTGGATGTGTGTGTGCGTGTACATTTCTCTGTTGACTTGCTTGAAATTTTTAAGTCTTACTTTAAGCAATCAGGCTTACATGGGGAAAAGAGCATTAGGTGAACAGATGCTATTTTTCCAATGAGCTTGTTCTGCTGAGATCAAATGAGTTACACCCCTCTTTGAACCCTGTAAGCCTAGTTGAGAAGATGTTAGATTATTATAACCCTAAATTTTCTCCAAGTCTTTGGGGATAGAAACTTCACATTGCCCATTTAGAATAGCCACAGGCACTGCCACTGCCCTTATGCAGAAAATGACCTTCTCTTTATGTTTGCACCCTAAGATGGGTAACACTGACCCCGCCAGAATAAGCATGGAGAACAAGATCAACCTGAGTATCGTTCAACTGTCTGCCAGCAAATCATTTCCCGCTGGATTGTCCAATGGAAACTTCCTCAATTTGCTAAGGTTCAATTTCCTCGTTTGTATATAGAGCTAATACCATCCTCCCTAGGGTTGTATAGTGATGATCTATAAACCAACCCAATGGAAACTTCCTCAATTTGCTAAGGTTCAATTTCCTCGTTTGTATATAGAGCTAATACTATCCTCCCTAGGGTTGTATAGTGATGATCTATAAACCAATTTTGTAGAAAACTTTGGAACTATCAACTACCCCCAAAATGCAAGCAGTCATTATTATATGAACTCTACACTTATGTATAACCTTTGTGTGACTGTTGCTAAGAGTCCAAAAGATCTATATATTTATAATCATAATGGCTTAAATTTGCTGAGGATGCAAGCAGTCATTATTATATGAACTCTACACTTATGTATAACCTTTGTGTGACTGTTGCTAACAGTCCAAAAGATCTATATATTTATAATCATAATGGCTTAAATTTGCTGAGGACTTATTGTGTTTTCAGCCCCATTTATTACTCCGTTACTATTCCATTTTAGAGGTATAAAAACTAAGGATTAGAGAATTGAATAAATTTCTTAATATTGTGTAGTAGGAAGTAAAAGAGCTAGAGTTTAAACTCAGCACACTAATTTATTCAAAAGCTGCACCTGACATGAGCCCCTGCTCAGAAATGTAAAGTTTTTTGCCATGTACCTCAAACACCAAGCGTTCATATAGTCTCTTTGAATTCTATTCATCAAAACCTTATATCCATAATGGAGGTAAAATACATTCACATTAAGACTTAGGTAACCTGTGGTAATGTTTCCAATGTGGAATCCAAAACATTTTTATAGGAATAAAATCAACGGTGGAATTACAGGTATTTTCAAGGATGGGACAGGCATTATAAGGCCATTGTGGTCTTTCTAGAGGCCTTAAAAAGACCTTACAAATGTGTGGTCTCTAGTTATTTTCAAGGTAGGCCTTACATATGGAATGCTGGGTATTTTGTGTTTTTTCTTTTACTGAATCTGAAGAAAAATAATTCCTCCAACCTAAAGTTATGCTTGTTTTAGGAAACAAAACGCTAGATTGGGGAATTAACTATACTTTAATTTTCTTGATATAAAAAATAAAGGGGCTTTATTAGATGATTATGAGATACCATTTTTTCTCTCTTAAATCCATGTAGATTATTTATCTGCCTATCACTTTACCTTTTTAAGTAGAAATAAGAAAGTGTTAATTTTTAATTAAAATGGTAAAAAAGGATAGCAAAGATGTGCTAATTTCCCTGCCTACAGTTAAGAGATACTCTAGATCAGGGGTTGGCAAACTAGAGTCCGTGGGCCAAGTCCTGCCTACTCTCTGATTTTGTAAGGATTTTTACTGGAATGCAACCACGCACATTTATTTTCATGTTGTCTATGGCTGCTCTCCCATGACAACTTCAGAGCTGAATAGTTGCCACAGAGACTTTATGGCCCACACACCCCAAAACATTTATTATCTGCCTACAACTGTCTTAGACAAAATGAGAATTGTATAGATATTATGTATTTTACATAAAAGCACAAGAGAAGGCAGTTTGAGGATCAATTTGAGAGTCAGGTTAGCCAAGAGGGCCAATAATGTAAGCCTAGGTGAGAAAAACCAGGAAGGCAGTGGGGACGTTGTTGACACAGTGAGGAGCCAGAATGCACTAAGGATACAGTGCAGTGGCTGAGTAGAGTATGGTGAGGAACAGCCTCGTTTGTTCATGGATCAGAGTGTAATCAAAGAGTAGAGTGTAGTCAGGGAGCAGGTACAATTAGGCAGCAGAGAACTGTGGTCAGGAGGAAGGGACTAGTCAGGGATCAGAGTGCCAGCAGAGAGCAGGAGTTGGTTGTAGTCAAAGAGCTGAGTGTTAGGGAAGAGGATTTTATCAGGGAGCAGTACTAGTAATGGAGGAGAATGTAGACCAGGAGATGATTGTAGTCAGAGAGCTGGTTGTTGTCAGGCAGAGAGCCCTCGGAGAGTCTCAGAGAGTCAGCAAAACTGGCATTGGTGAGTTTGAAACACTGGCTTTGAGTTCCAATTCTAGGTCAGAGTCTGTTCACCCTCTGGGTCCCCCACCTTAGCCCTACCTAGAAAGGCATCAAACACCTATTTTGATCTAGACACTCGGCTAAGTGTTCTTTCACCTGCTGGCTGTGCAATTGCCTAGACCAAGGACAGGTGTTATTATGGCCTAAAGGAAATCAGAGAGCTCCAAAGGCATAAACTGATTTCTGAGTGATGGCAAGGAACTGCCATCTTGGGAAGGCTTGGCTCCATGTGGCTGTGGCTGTGTTTATGCAAATAATAATGAGAATAATTATAAAACTCAAGACACATGTGCCTGCCAGCCTTAGTCACTATGTTCAATGTTAGTTGAAATTCATTGTGTATCAAGAAAAGAATAGGGTTTTATGTAATGAAATATAATGCCTTATTCAAAATGATTTGTCAGCTTCAGAGAATAGCAATAATGTTGTACAGTAAATTAAACCTTGAGTAGTTGGAGGATTTTCCCCCCATACTACCAGCTGTTAATACAGTTCGACAATACACCTAATCAAAATCACGTAGCTTAATTGCCTTTGATGCATTCATAATTATATTTACCAGGACTTTAATACACAACCCACAACACACACATGCACCTTGATACACAACACCCAGAATCCTCCCACATGTGAGGAGCTGGATTATAATTTAAAGAGGTGGTTATTAAAAGAGAAATACGGCAGTGAGTTTTTTTTTTTTTAAATCATTTTTGTATTACATCTTGGGATAAATGTGTGCTCTTTTTTTATTTCTCCTGTATATTATAGGCTTAGTAATAAATAGTTCATCTAAATGTGCTGAGTAAATCCAGCTAGCAGGAAACATTTATTGCCTCATAAAATCAAAAACAAGTGAAGCTGTCAAGTGGAAAAACAATTAAACCATTTCACTGGGTTGTTAGAAACAATACCATTTTCTTGGAAACCATGGACTTGCAGGAGACTGATTTCAAGGAAAGAATTCATAAATGCACAAACATCCTACATGTTGTCAATCTGCACAATTTTTAAGAGGAGACTAAGAGAAGGAAAAGGTTCACTCTGCTCTGGTTAATAAAGGCCCTCTGATTTTGTTTTTGAGGCAGCTTTTGTTCTGTTAATCTAAAAATATCCAGGACCTATAACACTGAAGTCCAATCAGTAAGCAAAGGAAGCAATAGAGTAAAAACCATAATTAGGACAAACTTTAAAACTTAGAAGTCGGTAGTGAGGAGTTCTTTCAAAAAACATCTCATCCATTTTTCTAGTTTGTTACTTAGTCATTGATATAATAAATATGATGGTTTCTTTTAGAAAAATTACTTCTATGTAGATTTGTTTGCCAAATTATATTTTGATCTCTATGGTTCCTAAACCTCTCAAAAGATATTTGAAGTGTTGGAATGCTTTATTCTTCTTTAAAAACTACTTTTTTTTAACCCAAACTAGTGTAGGCATTGACCCACACGTACTTGCATGATCTCACCTCTATACAGTTTCTCTTTGCTAGAAAAATTTTCCCTCTTTACTCAAACAGTTGCACTCACTTTTGAAGACTCAGCTTAAAATTGACTTGTTCTGTAAAACTTTCCTGAATGCCCCAGTCTGAAATGATCTTTCCTGTGAGTATTGATTCACACCTTGAATATGCCTTTGAGCCACATTTAAGAACAGCCTATTTGTATTCTACATGATTTAGGCATGTTTATTAACAGATTTAGTCTACACATTCTACACATTTAAAAGCTGTGATATTTGTGAACATAGAACAGGAGTGAGCATAGTCTCCAGGAATGTTCCCACTTGAGATATATGTGTCTGGGTTCCATATTTCAAACAGGACAGAAGGGGCTGGACAGGAGGTCAGTCAAAATAATAGATATAGATTTCCTTGTCATCCATGAGGAGGAGTGTCAAGTCAGTTGCAATGGCCGTGGCATGGGACCAGATTTCCATTCATATGAGTGGGCCTCTTTCTCCCTGACTCACCTCCCTAAGGTTGTTATGGCAGAGCTGGGATTGTTTTTTTGTTTTTTTGTTTGTTTGTTTTTATTGTTTTCTTTCCTTATTGATCCGAATAAGATTAATTCATATTGGTTCAATTGTTTTTTATCTTATTCAGGGAAACAAAATTTCATCAAACTTGAGAATCAAAACATTCTTCTCTTCAAGTTGTACTTTCTACAACAAAATTTTCTCTGACTTTCCTATGTTTTAAATAAAAGCTTGTTATCAAGCCCTGAATAAGCTACATGACTTCTCTTTTTAAGGAGTTAATAGAAAATAATATTATGTAACAAACATAACACACTTTTCTCCTTTTTTCTTATTCTTACAGAGTAAAAGATCACCACAGAACTTTAATAAATGCTCTGTAAAGTCCTTCATTTGCCGTTATCCCTTACTGAGGTGTATTGACAGTTTGTACCTTCGAAGCCCTTACACTTCTTAGATAGGGACCCAAACATTACTTTTGCCTCTGCCTTTGTTTCCCGCCACCAACCCCAGTATCAAGCAGACGACTTCACTCATGCTCTTTTTCATATAGCCAATAATGATCAAGGGCTTACTGTATACCGGGAACTGTTCAAGGTGCTGGAGACACAGAGATTAATAATATCAGGCATCTGCTGTGAAGGAACTCACTTTCAAGATAAGGAGACAGAAATGTACATAAATGGTTACAATTCTGTGTGGGAAATGCTAGAATAGATATGTTTCAGGTGCTGTGTGAATCCTGAGAAAGGAATGACTAACATCCCTATTCAAAGAATATGAATCATTCAGTATGGCAGAAACAAGAGGAGACTAAATAAGTGAGAAAGCAGATCATAAAAACTTATATATCATAATAAGAAATTTATCCTTTTTTATATATGTTGGAGTGCTAAGAGTGCTAGGGGATGAAATTTTAGATTGGCATTAGAAGTCTAAATATTTGTACCCATCTTAACACTCAGTGGATGTTTTTTGATAATGATTGATTAATATAAGTGAGGTCAATTTAAAGGTAAAACCCAGGACAAACTTTATAGTAAAGGAACTGTTCTATCTAGTGTTAGAGTGACAGATATGTAACTCCAACCAGTGTATAAAAGTGAAAAAAAAAGGGGTGGAAATGTAAAAGGAAAAGGAAAATGACCTAAGTGATTTGGAGAAAAATGTTTTGACAGGATAGCGTGTACTTACTATAAAAGATTTACAAAAGAAACAGATGAAGAGCTGCATAGGGTGAGGTTTAGGGGAAGAAGTGTGGAGCTCCCACACCCTCCTTTTGCCTTCTATCCTCCAGAAACTTCCATGTGTTTAGCTATCCTGAACCCGGGCCTCCTGGGTTTTTATGAAGGCTTCATTTCATAAGTATGATTGATTAAATCATTGGTCATTGGTGATCAAATTGACATTCAGCCCGTCCCCTTTGCTTGGGTGGCTGGCCCATGCTGGAGCCATATGTATACCAAGCATCCTCTAGCAGGTTCCCCTCTACTTTTTATCCACTGGGGTTTCTTTGGGAACAGTTTGGGGACCAATTTAAAATCTACTGTATATCGTACAGGTCCCAACGGGATAGAACTGGAGGTTGGGAATGGGGCTAAAATTCTCAACTCTCTAAGCACAAAGTTGGTTCCCCTGGCAACCAGCCCCCATCCTGAAGCTAAGTAGGGGCTGCCAGCCATCAGTTAACTCATTAGCATAAAGAAAGACACTCTGCAGATCCTAAGGATTTTAGGAGTTCTATGCCGGGAAAGGGACAGGAGTGAAGACGAAGACCAAACATGTACTGTATTTCAAAATATCACAGATGTCAAAGATATTTAGGGTACTCATTTCCATACATTGTTTAGTTATCTATGTTTTTACAGAGATCCAGTATTCTCTCAGTAGTGGCTTGGCTCACCAAGCAGTACCTCCATGGCTACTCAGGGGCGTAAGACCACACACACAGCAGTTACATCAGCCTAGCATATGGGCTGTGCAATGGGCCCAGACCAGGAAGACATTCTCCATGGACATCAAGTGTAAATGGAGAATGGTATAACTGCAAAAGAGAAGGCAGCTTAAGCCAACAGTGGAAAAGCAAAAATATTAAGAACGCATAAGAGGGCCTTGAATCACCCCTTCCACAATAATCTTGGCAGTCACAGGAATCTTCCCAGGAGTGCTATTCCAGACCTTTTATCCCAATGTGGGAGAATTTGTAGACTCCACAGTGATAGGACTGAGTGAAGCCCACCATACTAGGGCCACTGCCTGAACATTGACAATGTGTCTCCACAGGCCCTTTCTTGAAAAGAAAAATGTGGGTCAGGTCCAAAGCAGTGATAGTCTCCTGCCCCCAGGGACAAAGGACACCAACCCAGCTTAACGGCACTTTCCAAACCATATCCTATCTCAGGGTTCCCTGCTCAGGCATGATGGAACAAGGTGAGTATAAAATTAGGGTGTTCCATGTGGATCAAAGTTCTGGGTTTAAGACAGTCTGGTTTCTTGCATACTCACTCGACCATATCCTATCTCAGGGTTCCCTGCTCAGGCATGATGGAACAAGGTGAGTATAAAATTAGAGTGTTCCATGTGGATCAAAGTTCTGGGTTTAAGACAGTCTGGTTTCTTGCATACTCACTCAGCTTATATTGGTCTTTACATCTACCAGACATTCATAAGCTGATTTTTCTCCCCAAATGAGACCTCACTCAAGGCATGTATGCTTCTATTAAAACCACAGCCAACTTCTCAATCGGGGTAGTTCTGTCAAGAGAGTAATTTGTTCCTTTAAGAAGCCATTTTTCCCTGTTATTTATAACTCCTGCTCCCTATGGGTTGTAGGGAAGATCAACCTGCCAAGTAATGACCTCCTTTTTTGCCCAATTTTGGGTTAGGAAGGCTGTGAAATATATCTCTTGATCGTTGGTAATGGGTCTTGGGGTACCATACATTAGTGGCAAGTGTTGCAGACCATGTATAGTCAAAATCTGATTTGCTTTTCGACAGGGGAAAATTTGCAAGAGGTCACTCACAGTGTCTGTGCATTTGAGTGACTATCAGCATGACTTACTCTTAAGGAGTGAGCTAATATAATCCATTTTCCAAGAGTCAATCTCTTTTTCTCCTCCTTTTATGCTTCCAGTGGCCTCTGGCACTTGCCTAGGACTAACCTAGCAACAGACAGGGTAATTTTGTATCACCTCCTCTATTTATTGTTCGGACATAAGTAAGCCAGCTGGTGGAGCCAGGTTCCAAGAAGTATGCAGTCCCCTATACTTTCCTTCCAGTGTATCCAATGTGCTATGTCTTCTTTCTCAGAGGTAATCACTGGTCAGGCTCTGGCCAAGGCATCTACTTTTATATTTCCACTGGGGGATGGCTGTTTGTGAGCTGCTATGCGGAATGCTGTGATGTTAGCCCCTGGTTATTGTAATTGGTCCCAAAAGTCTGTCCAAGTTTTGCCTCCCACCAATGGCCTTCCATTTATGAACCATCGATCCTTTTGCCATTGAATTATTTACAATGTCAGCCCTTTTATGACCACACAGGAATTGGTACACAGAGTTTTTGGGTACAGCTCCTTTACAATCACTTACCAGACAGTTCGTAGCTCAGCCCACTGACTGCTATGCCCCATTCCTGATTCCACTCATATGATATCCATGGCTGGTCAAATAGCCACAGCAGTCCATTTGGGTGGCTGGCCCACACTGGAGCCATATGTGTACCAAGCACCCTCTAGTAGTTTCCCCTCTACTTTTTATTCACTGGGGTTTCTTTGGGGACAGTGTTGGGACTGATTTTAAATCTACTATATATTGTACAAGTCCCAACAGGGTACATAGCTCTATCGATAGAGAACTGGATGTAAGGTGCCCTCTCTGTATAACCAGAGTGCTATTATGTGTTATGGCCAATGTGGGTTGGCAAATAGGCCATTAACTCAACCCTTAATAGGGTAAGCTGTTTGTATTTCTGCCAGAATATCTCCAGCTGGAGCCTTTGCTTCCAAGAGGGCCTAGTAAACTGCAAAGAAATGTTTTTCTAACAGGGTATAGCATTGCTAGGCCTCCTTGAACTATTGTGACTAGAATCCGATGGGCATGCGTTACTTACCCTCCCTCTGCCAGGTGCTCAGTCCTTTCCCTCCTCAGTCACAAAAACATCTAATTCAAATGGTCTCCCTGGGCTGACCATTTGCAAGGCTTGTGACTGTGTCACTAAGGCTTTTGCCTGAGTAAATGCTTCTTCTTTAGGGTCCCAGTCCCAATGTGCCCCTTCCTTATCAGGTGTTATAATGACCTGAGACATTGGGCAAAGTGGAGAATGAAAGTCCTCCAATATCCTAGCATGCTTATAAAGACTGTACCTCTTCAAATGTTTTGGACCATAGGTATGCCTGTATCTTGCCAATAACGGCTATTGGCAAAATCCAGGTCTTACACAATCAGACCTCATCCAGCAAATGTATGATGCCTACTGGTCCCCAGAATTTCTGCAGGTTGCCTGCTCATCCTCTGGATTGCAGACGCTCTAGGACTTTCTTGGACTCTTCTGCAAAAGACCTAAATCTATAGAGGTTAGGAGAATAACATCCACATAATGTTTCTGATGAATGCTAGGCATATAATCCAAAATGGCAAGATCTCTGGCCATTAAGCCATGGCAAATAGTGGGGCTATGTAAGTATCCCTGAGGGAGCATCTGAAAGGTCATTGTTGGCCCTCCCCCATGTGAGGCAAACATATCTTGGGACTTTGGGTCTAAGAATACCATTAATCAAGCATTTGCTAAATCCAGAACAGTATGCTAGGAATCAAAACAGGTAATCAGTCCGTTTAGAATTTAAGCTACCTTTGGCAGAGCAGCATGAATGGCTAGAATCACCTTATTTATTTCCCAGTAATCAACCATCATCCTCCAGGTGCTGTCAGGCTTTCACACTGGCCATACCTGGCTATTCTATTGGTTCTGTGTGGAAGACACTATTCCCACCCTCTCTAATTCCTGAACAGTAAGTATCAACTCCTTGTGCCTTCCTGGGAGATGATATTATGGGGGGCCTCTGCCAAGGGACCTAAGATGGAGAGCAGCATCTCCTTCTAGCCCATGGAACAGCCTTTAGGAGCTTGTTGTGTATGCCAGCCAAAGATCCCTGGAAAGCAGGAGCATAGATGACCACTCTAGTTGCCACTTTGCTCAACAAATACTGGGCCTCTTTGATTATCTTCCAAGGTGCAGGATTCCCAAGCATATCCCCCTCTGATGGCCAGCCTTCCCTACAGGCTAGTGTGATCCAGTCCTACAAAGAACAATTCACAGGAATAGCACAGGAGCCATGTAGGAATTGCTGGGTGAAGGATCTACTGTCACATTGCTGAAGCTTTTGGCCTCAATTCCAGATGAAACTACCCCATCAGCACCGCTTTCCAGGAATAGCACAGGAGCCATGTAGGAATTGCTGGGTGAAGGATCTACTGTCACATTGCTGATGCTTTTGGCCTCAATTCCAGATGAAACTACCCCATCAGCACCGCTTTTCCATAATTTTACCAGCTACACAGCTGAGAACTCCCTTGGGTTCTGCTGGAAAAGGCTAGCCAGATCAGTCAACTCTGCCAGAGTATATTTGCACAAGTAATAAGTTTGATTGGCAGGTTGAGGGGGTCTTTGCATACTTGCTTGGTGGGGTGGTTTCAATTTAGTTTCTATGAGGAGCTGAGCCTTCAAATGTTCCCCTTTGTTCTTCTTTTCTGAATCTATCATTTCTACCAAGTTCTTAGACTCACTTTCTAATGAATTTCATTTTTTAGCATCCTAATCAGGGGACTGGATAATAGCACAAATGCAGGATTTAGGTATTTTCTTACACAGTGGCATGCCAGTGGTTTCAGACAGCCTTCTCCTTCTTTCATTTTACCCACCATGTCAATAACTAACACGGTGGAGCACACCTACTTTCTAGTTGTAATCTTCCTCTAACCTGCATATCTTGTTCTTGGCCAACAGCTGAGCATCTCTTGCCAGGTGGGCTGCCCACAACAGAGACCAGCCTGTACCTGCTGTTGGTCATTTGTAATTTCAAACCCTCCATCAGGCTAGTCAAACCTGTTAGAGTTTTTGGAGCACCTCCATATTCCCAGGATGGCCCGCAAGTATCAAGCAGTCAGGCAATGGGGCCCCACATAGACTCTTGCAGCCATCTTGGGATCTCCCTCATTGATTCCTCTTTTCCTCAACCCACTTTTTGGAATCCTGCTCACTATACCAATTACTCTGTCTGGTCAAACCTGTGGCTTGATCACCCCAAAAGTGGTGGTAAGGGAGCTCCTGCAAGGAATTGCCCTAAGATGGACTGGCTGGAATCTCAAACAAAGAAGCACTAAATGCCAGAGTGAGCAGTCCAAAGCATGTATTATGGGAGTTTACATACAAAGGGCTGCAACAGTGATATACAGTGAAAATGCAGATGTTCTACCCAAGTATGTCCCTAAAGAGAGGGTCAGGTTATGGAGTTTATAGGAGGGTTTTAGGAATTTGACTCAGGGCCAAGGCTAGTCTCTAAGTGTTTCTGAATGCCATTCTCCAATAAATTTAGCCTGGTGTCTTGAAGAAATGGCTGAATTTATAACCATGGCAGGGAAAATACAAGATGAGCCTGGAACATCATACAGTACCAGAAAGTAAGAAGGTATTCAATAAGCAGAAGGATGGGTATGACAAAGTGACACAGGAACCAACATAGAAAAGCTACCAGCAGTCAAAGCTGAATGATTTTAACAACAAAATAAATAATATAATATTGAATTATAACCCAAAGTATAAAATAAATACACATGAGTCCACACTGGTACAACTGAATTATTGAATAAACAGAAGATTCCTCAAATCTTTCTTTCACGATTATCAAAGAAAAGGATCTGATAATGTTCATTGTATATGGTATATGTTTTGTACTTGTCTTTTCTATGTCCTAATGATGTCTTTAGAGTACTTAAAAAATATATAGAAGAAAAAGAAAAAGAAAAAAAAGAAAGAAAAACAGAACCCTTTGGGAAAGGGTCAATATCTTAACATCAAATTACAAATTCCATTCTGTCAGTAAGCTCAGTCATTTCTTATTCATCCTGGACCCCTTGCCTGTAACATTCTTTGCTAACCCCTTACTCATTCATACTTGATTCATTCTCTCTGGCCTGATCCAAGTGTCATTTTTGTCCTTCAAACTTAATGAATGTCAGATCAGTGTACTGCAAAAAAGAAAGCACTGATAAATTTTGCTGATTTGAGTTGTTCATACTCAAACTATTTTTTTCTTTCTTACTATACTTAATATAAGTACAAACTTTAGTACATATTTATTTCAATTTTATTCATTTTATATTCCCAGCTAAACTGTAAAGTCTTTGAAAGTAGGGGATTTGTTGTATATTAATTTTGTATGCCCCATAATACATAAAACAGTCCATAGAATAAGTATTCAAAAATATCTTTGACTATTAGATTAAGGCTTGTTAACTATTTCAAGGAAAGAAACAAGGACAACAACAAAGCTTCCTCTGCTACTTCATTTTAGCTCTTCATAATACATAAAACAGTCCATAGAATAAGTATTCAAAAATATCTTTGACTATTAGATTAAGACTTGTTAACTATTTCGAGGAAAGAAACAAGGACAACAACAAAGCTTCCTCTGCTACTTCATTTTAGCTCTTTACCACTCAGAACCTACTAACATGACAACTGCTACGTGCAGTGAGAGCAGGGAGTAAGATAACACTACACACTTTCTCCGTTTAGTTGGGGAAATAGAACCTCTGCATTTCAGAAATTATTAGAACAAATATCTTGTGGGTTCCATGGTGACACACTAGGAATCAGAATTTGAACTGTCATTAGCAATGGCAACAATACATAAACCTTCCTGTGGATATTTCTCTTCCGGTGTACTGATAGATGACAACACAGTCTATATGGACCTCTCTGTCACTGCTTTTCAAAGGTAAAGCAGTCACTCTTTCCTACCTTTTAGTTGGCAGGCACTTGGGAAGCTATCCTTTACTATTCAATGGATGGACAGTCCCAGAATAATGCAAGGAGATAAAGCATGTTCTGTAAGGGACATTTTTTTAAAAAGAAATAATTGTCCCCAAAACTTATATTTCTTGTGGGTCATATTTTAGCCATCAAAAAACAAACTTGTGGAGAACAAATAGAAATTCATATCTCTCACGGACTTTATCTTTTATCTTTCTTTTTAGAACATATACTTAGTGGTGAAACAGTGAATGTAAGCAGTGGGGGAAGGAGATCATTTGATTATAAACACACATTAACATTACAGAAGATGAAGTTTTGTTGCTAATGCTACAGAAACTAAATAAAGTAGGAAACAGAGGGCATCTACTGAGAATGATAATAGAACCACATCTGCATGACACAAACTTTGCTTAGTCACAAAGTGCTACATAGCTACACTACAGTATATCTTGCATCAGTCTGAGCCCAATAAAGAAAATAAAACCACCAGAAGTATTTTAAACAAGAGGAAATTAGTGCAGGCAATTAATGCCTATGTGATAGAAGAGATAAAAAGCTGTATAGGAGTTAATAAAGGAACCCATAAGAAGATATAACAGCTATACCTTTTTGAAGTTGTTACAACAAGCAAACGGAAAGGACATTCATGGGGGGGTGGGAGAGAGGGAGGAGGGAGGGAGGTGTCGGTGATGGGCCATAATAATCATATACATTGTATATTGACAAAATAAAAATTTAATGAAAAATAAAATAAAATCATAAAAAAAAAAAGAAATGTAGTTTCAGGGTCAACCCTTGAAGGGCCGAATAGAGCAGAGAAAGGATGGGAATGGATCTGAAAACAAAAGAGCAACCTAACATAATCCCTCTTTTTAAGATACTTTATGTAAGATTTGGGCAGGAATCCATGTTTCCCTGTCAATGGAGAAATTCCTACAGAGAACAGATGATCCATTTTCAAGGATATTATAGGGGGATTGTATACTTGCAGCAATAAGACTGAAAAATCTAAAGCCAATATATCTTCTCACATTGAAAACTATGTAACAGAATGTATCAGATAAAGTGACAAAGCGGAGGTTCAAATATATCAATTTTTTATCAAATAATAGGTCATTCCTTGAGAACCTGCTGTTTATGTTTATCTGTTTGGGAGCATTCCAAAGAAATACAACTAGAGGAGATGGTACCTGCTCTCAGGGAGCCTGAAGATTATTTGTGGCGGTTTACACCACAACACAAGACAGTTAATAAGTGAACAATGAAATATCAAAGAAAGAAAACGAAGTGTTAAATTTCTTGGTGCAAGCACAAGGTACATTAATTTTTTTTTTAACTTAGCCACTTCAAAATATTCCATCTTTCAAACAGGCTTCCAACCAGGATGTAACATAAAGCAGTAATAAAGAGAAAGGGCTTGACACACACTGCCTGAATTCAAATCCTGGCTCCACCGATTACTCGTCCAGCAATTTTGAAAATATTGTGTGAGCTTTCTGTGACTCCGTTTCCTCACTGATAAAATGGGAGCATAATAATATAGCAGGGTAATAAAGAGGAAATTAGTTAACATATAAAAGTACTTAGGTCAGCTTCTGCCACAGAGCAAGCAATCAACAATATTAGCTATTTCTCCTCTCAAGCCATTTATAGCATTTCAGTACAAAGGCAATGATATTTCGAGTTTAGTAAGGGATGGTAGTAGGACAAAACTAATTACTTTCCTCTTTGTTCACGCTGTTAATTTTATTTTTAATTTGCTTCAGCTTTCAATGGAGATGGGTATGAGCATCTACACTTACATATACATATAAACACACATAAATGTATGCATACACACACTCACACACACACACTTATACCTACATATGTAATTCCCTGAGCCTGTAGACAAAAGATAGTATGTGTGAATGCCTGGCTTTACTGCTGCCCAAATCCCTTACTGCACTTGATACCTTTCTTCTGTTATCGAAAGGGGGAGCAATAAATTATTCATTATAGCAATCTGATGATAGCTCAGCAAATAAGAAGGGCAATGGGACACTCATAAGAAAAATTGTTAAAACAATAAAATTTGCCACACGTAGACTACTTCATACTTTATTTTCTCAAGTAATTAATTTTTTCACAAACATCTCTCTTGCCCAATTTGGTATTTATATTAATCTACAAAAAGAGTATATTTTGTGCAGTATTTTTGCCTAAGCATCACAGTGATTTTTATAGTGGAAGTAAAGTGTTCCCAGATATTAGCAGCTCCAATTGTTGACTTTTCAGATATTTGAGCACTTATAACCAAAAGTATTTGGATATTTATGATCAGATCATCAAAATATTATTACAACTTTTGGGAGGTACTAGGGATGTATAGGTTTTTTTGCTGTTGTTTGTTTTTAATGTATGGCTCTAAAAAGAGTCTTTGACAATAACTTGGATATTGCAACTGCATTTTTTTAAGTAATGAAAATATTGCTTATTTTCTGTATGATATAAATTATCAAGATAGGTAGATATACGGAGTTAAAGAATTGTTAATTCATGGGGCTATGAACACTATTTACATGCATGATTATGCAATTATAACCCTTTTGTGGCCATTACAAAGAAAAGAAACCACAGCCTTTGCCTAAAACGTCCTAAAACCATGGTAAACACAACTGTTAATAGTATTGCAGTGTGCCACAGAATTACAAATAGAGACTGCCTTCTAAAAGCATCCTATTAAAGAAAGTGTTGTGTGGTACTGCAATGAGAAGCACTAAGTACAGGCCTGAAATGAAGTCTTTTGACTATTTGCCTTCTGAGAAATTTCACTAATATCCTACTGCTCTCAAGCAATTAAAATGCAAATAAACATTTAAGGGTACTAAATTGGGAGCCCAGATTTGAAAAGGATATCACTCTATATTCACTGAAGCTGCTTGGTTTCTTTTAATTGAATGCTTCTTTGTAGATACACCTTCTGATTAACACTATTCAATTCAGACAGTCTTTTTCTTGACAGATAGAACTTTTACTTCTGTGCTTTTCATGCTAAAATCTAATTCTTCCTACCATGGTTGGCAAGAACTGTTCATAAAACAAAAATTAGAATTGTGCTGTACATAAACATCTCAGAGTTGGAAATTTAAAATACTAAGATCGGGTTTAAGAAAGAGGCATTGATGTTTGCTTGCCGATAAAGGAATAGTGGCAAGTTACTCTTGCATTGTTTTCATCAACCAGCTCTTCACCCATGAATAAATGTATGATGAAGTACATTAATCTGTGAAAAACGGCTTCTTAACAAAGAGATATCCAGATGGTGCTATGGCAATCTAAATGCTCCTAATGGAATTATGTGATGCTTCTGCAACTGATGTCAAAGTATTTCATCTCATCTTGGCTGCAAATGGGCTGGTATTATCTCAGACTATAATTATAAAAGCTATCATAATTGTTCAAAGAATTGATAAAGATAAAATTTCTTTTGTAACTCTCAGGATTGAAAAAAGAGAAACTTGGATTTTATGATGTTTGTTAGAACATGATATTGCAGGTCAAGTGCAATTCTCAAATAAACTTTCATTTCTTCTTTATTTCCCCATACAGTGATACAGAAAGACATACTATCAAACAATATGTTTTATATTGAAATGTCCCATATTTATTCTCATTATCTTCTCATTACAAATCTCTCCTTATCATGTCTAATATTCACCAGTTAAAACATGTGATTAAGACATATGATTATGAGGTTAATAAGGACCATGAGGTTGATAACAATAGATGGGGAGGTCAGAGTGATAAACTGAGACTGGGTCTTTCAAGCAAATTTTCAGGAGACTTGAGATGAGCCATTGGAGCTGAGATTACTTCCTTCATATTTTTATCAGCAACAGAGAATCATTCAACAGATGATAGCTAGTATTACAGATACACTGGAAGAGGGGAAGGGATGGGAAACAGTTCTGCTCCTGTTCAAATCACTAAATGGCTTTGTTTATGCATAAGGTGAGGTCCAAGATCCATAAACAGGCATTCAAGGTCATGAAGGCATCAGAATATGCCAACCCCACATATGCCATTTAGGCATAAAGATTATTTAGAGCTTAAGGCAATCAATAATCAAAGGTCCAAGATCCATAAACAGGCATTCAAGGTCATGAAGGCATCAGAATATGCCAACCCCACGTATGCCATTTAGGCATAAAGATTATTTAGAGCTTAAGGCAATCAATAATCAGCAGATGCAGGAAAAGTTCCCTGCCCTCCCCTTAACTGCCTAAAAGCAGAACATAAATTTCCCTTTGTGAGATGTCCCCTATGCAAGGAAGAGGAAAGCATTCTTATCACCAGAGATAGAATCAACACTGAGATAAGTTTGCATAAACAGACCTTACTAAAATAATCCTTATCTTCAATTATTTTCCCCATACATTTCCTAGTCATTTTCCCTTGAAGCCTAAACCCTTTTCTTTGTTAAAGTGTTATGTAAGTCCCCAAGTCTAACCACATTTTTGAGTTTCACTTCATTTCTGTGAACTACAGTGCATGTAAAATATTGATTAAAATTGTATGTCTTTTTCTCCTGTTAATCTATCTTTTGTTAGTTTAATTCACAGGCCCCCAGGTACAGAAAACAACAGGGTAGAGGAAAAGTTGTTCCTCCACAACACCCATTTACTATCTAATCACCTACATTATCATCAAATTTACCACTCATAGCTCACTCCAATTCTCTTTTTTGGTCAACGCAACCTATTTAATCATTGATGCCCTGCCTTCTGTTGCCTGCTGCCTGGATAGTATATGAATTCTAACTTCTCCAGTTTTACCCATGCTTCTTCCTTTGTTTGGCCTGCCTTAATCTGAGTCTTACAAATAATAACTTAAGTCCAACTCCTTCATGAAGCTTTCCCTGCCTCCTCTATACAAAAAGACTTGGTTCTCTAAATACCAAGAAGAATTTTGGTCACTTCTACTCATTTACACATTTCATATGTTGCCTTGTAGTATTGTTTTTTAACATGCTTCCACCTTGTATATACCCGGAAATGTGCAAGCATGCTTTATAGTTCTGTATACCCAGTGTTTACACAGAACCCAAAACTCAGATATTATTCATTAGACCTTCAGTAAGAATGCATACCAGTTGACTTCCCACATTAGGTTAAAAACTAGATGCCCTTGATTTCCAAAAGTCATTCCTCAGAGACTGTTTGAAAAGGCAAAGATTTTAGCATTATGGGAAGTCCAGAATCCTATACTAATAGAACATAATATATCTTGTCATATAAACTGATTGATGGTTTGGGATGGGTATGAGGAGTAAAATGTGTGCCCAATTTCTTTAGTCATCAATTGATAAAATTACAATGATAAGATGTTTACAACATGGGAATCAGCACCGTGAAGTACTCCAATGGATGCTTGTTATTTATTTAACATTCGTTTATCAATTTCTTTAACAAGCACTTATTGGGTACTATTTCTGGGGTTGGGAATGTAAAGATGTAAATAGACCCTCCCATAAGGAGCTCAAAGTGTTGAGTCTGTCTGAAATCATGATAAACTCTTATTTTTACTGCATCAGTCCAAGTACACTTAGGAATAATGCTGAAGTGGAGCTGCAGGGAGATTTTATCTTTAAAGAAAAATATAAAAGAAAACTCACTTGACTGGCACAAAAATGATTATCAGGATGCTATCAGCAAATCCCAGAGAAGATGCTTCTCCAAACCAAATGAATATAATGACTGCACAAGTAACAAGTGGAGACTCGTCCATTAATTTAGGCTCATTGAATGCTTGTAGAGAGCAAGGCACTATGTTTGTTGCTGGGGGGAAGGAGGTAGGTTTCTGTCTATGTGGAATTGACATCCTTGTAAATATACATACAAACACAGGATTATTTAATAACAGTTATGAAAAGTACTATGAAATAGATGTATTGGTGGTTATAAATTTATGTAAAATGGGGGTATCGATTCTCTAGGGAGTCTTGGTTAAGTTGAGATCTAAAAGAGTAAGATTAGGGGTTAGATACATGAAGGCTGGAGTGTGGTAGAAGCATTCCAAACCAAAGGAAGAGTATTGCCCAAGGGAGTAAGGAAATTGGCCTGTTCTGTTAACTGGATTTCTGTCACTTGTGCCAGTTCCTTTTTTATTCTAGGGATCACAATATGGGTAAGAAGTTTGCTGAGGCAAATCACTGTGAGGTGTCTGTCTCATGAGGTCATTCCAGAGAATAATGTTTTTGAAATGAATAAAAATATAAGTTAAATATAGGCATTTTTTATTGCCTTAATTCACAACCTGGCTTAGTCATACTTGCTTTGGGAACCATGATTTCAAATTTCTTGAATGCATCTTAAAAATTCTCTTCACAAATGAAAGGTGGGAAAAGAAAAGTGTTAGATATAAAAGCCAGACACACAAATAGCTGCTCAAGAGCTGTATGACTTAGTGTCACTGAGGGAACTAAACTAAATTTACAGAATCATGTTTAAAATATCAGCTGTGATGCAATGTCGGGCTAACCCCCGAAGAAAAAGTACTGGGTTCTTTCATGCCTGAGGGTTATATTGGCCCAAAGTGTCTCTTTTTGTCACAATTCTTTTCAAGACTTCATTTTCAGAGGTAGAGGTAAAACTAATCAGGAATAGAAAACTGAGGTAAATTTTTAAAAATACCTGAGGTAATTATACTCTATAAATAAAAATTGTAAACTTATACTAGCCTAAGTGAAAAGTAAATTCATGCAGAAAACCTTTAATAATAGCATTTAATTCCATATGAAGTTTATTTAGGGAATAAACCAATTTAGATTTATGTGAACAAAGTTTAGCTCATGAGATTAATAGCCTGCAATAAATTGCCTAAATTTTTTTTTGGTGCCACACGTAAGGAATATAATCAGTACTAAAATTATTAAAATATGTTTTAAGTTTTTTCCATGTCTTATTAAAGTATTAAATTCTCTGCA